>NC_089499.1:2285000-2557500 GCF_036850765.1 Saccopteryx bilineata | reverse complement strand
GCTCTGCCCATCTGGAGCATTGCTCCATTGCAACCAGAGCCATTCTAGCGCCTGAGGCGGAGGCCATGGAGCCATCCTCAGAGCCCAGGCCAACTTTGCTCCAATGGAGCCTTGGCTGCGGGAGGGGAAGAGAGAGACAGAGAGGAAGGAGAGGGGGAGGGGTGGAGAAGCAGATGGGCGCTTCTCCTGTGTGCCCTGGCCAGGAATCGAACCTGGAACTTTTACACTCCGGGCTGATGTTCTACCGCTGAACCAACCAGCCAGGGCCTAGCTATGGAATATTTTTAAGAACAGAGGTAATCTTTCATTCCAGCGATCAGTTGATGGGGGAAGCAGTTCCAAGCTCCAACTCCTTGCTGGGGTCCTGCCAATGTCCACCATGCCAATGTTGGTGTGGCCAACTGTCCTCCTCAGCCCACTGAAACGTCACATGCGAAGATCAGCGTGCTCCACCCTTGGTCTGTGATAAGATCCGCCCAAACAAGGCCCGCCCGTCTCTGATATTACAGACGCTTCCTCGGCAGAGGGGCGTGGGGACAGTTTCCAGGCTTGGGGCAGGCACAGGAAGCCGGCTCTGTTCCTGGTCCTGCTCCCCTCTGGATGCCTCAGGACCTTGGACAGCAACTCTGTGGTCTTTCTCTCCTAACACCAAACCGTTTTTAACCCATGTTGCAGGGCAGAGGGTTTGTAATGTTTCATATTCTGAATTCGATAATGACGCTCAGCCACGCAGGCCTGAGATGACGCAATTTTAGACACGGCCTTAAGAGGGGCCCGCGTGGATTTCATCCGGAGATGAGTCAAGGGCGCTGGAAATCACCACAGACTCCGAGATGCCGGCCCGCTCTGACGATGCACTCCGCTCTGCTGTTCCGCCCCGGTGAGTCCGGACCGGATGCTGGATGTTAGGTCTGCAGCCACGGCACGCCTCCAACCCCACACGCAAGCACACTCCTCGGATGCTGGTAGGCAGGCTGCCCACAGGCAGTGGGGCTGGGAAGGTCGGGGTCAAGGCCATTCCTCACTCCAGCCCAAGTATTCTGAGTCTACAAGCAACGCCTGTTCCTAGAATTTTAAGTCCTATATCCACCATGAGAAATTCTGCTTTGAACCTTTTATTTTGAAACTTAAAAAAAAAAAAAAACCAAAAAAAATATATACTTAAAGCACATGATAGCATTTTTTTAGAGGTTATTTCAAATGCATTCAATTAAAAGCTTGGTCTTAGCAATTCTCTGAGCAAAATTTCCTGGGGCAAGAAATAAATAAAACATCATTATTCATGTCCAGCTTTTTTTTTTTTCTTTCTTTCTTTTTTTGGTAAAACTATTCTAATTCTACAAACAGTATTAACATCAAAAGAAGTAGATAAAGGAAAAAAAAACCCTTTGAATTCTATTTAGGGCACTCATCAATCACTAACTACATAGAAACAATTTAATTTGTATATTATTCTCAAAGCAGGACCCAGAAGTCCTTTCCCTGACCTACAACGATGTCAACAGGAAAAACACAAATCTCTGGTTTTCACATCAATTTGTGTCTAACAAGTCCAAAAGTAATGTTATACTGTGTGTTTTCTCAAGCATGTTTAAAGTGTATCAGTATTGAAAGTGTTGTTCTCTGGTGATTTAGCTAGAAACTCTCACTAGATTTCTTTTTCTTAAGTTACAAGTTTGATCATTTCTGACTGAGCGAAAAGTTGTAAAAATAGGACAAAGAATGACGACATGCTCACATTCCCCAAGATGGCCCACATTTTAAGGTATTTTTTTACATTTTCTCTATCATCCCCCCCCCCTTCGCTCTCTATAAACACACAAACCTATTCCTTCTGGACCCACAGACAGTCGTTGCAGATAAAACACTGATTGAACACTAAATTATTCAGTATATATTTCTTAAAAGCAAGGGCGTTCTGCTCTGTAACCGCAGTGAAACTCTGCAAATATGGAAATGTGCTCTCAAAGGGCAGAGCCAGCTGACCTGAGGACCCTACCCAGTGTCCCTGCACTGACCACCTCCGATCCCATACCCCACACTCCTGACCTGCCCTCTAGTCTTACTTGACCAGGGACAGACAATTCCTCATCTTTTTTTTTTTTTTTTGGTCTACTTGAAAAGTTTTCATATTATGGATAATTATTTTGTAGAATTGGGTTGAGTGGATGTTTCCTTGTGAGCAGATGCTTTGTGGACTTTCTGTGTCCTGCTCACGGCAGCCTGCCACAAGGCACAGGGTGCTCGCCCATGTGAGTGCTGACCCTGAGATCGTTGGGCACTGAGGACGGTGACTGTCAGAGGTCCCTTCCGATAACGCTTCTGTCTTCCCTCCCTAGACGGTGGGCGGATACGTGTTCATGAAGAAGAGAGAGAAGTTCTATTCTCTCGTGGCATGTCCCTTGAATCAAGGGAGGTAGATCATAATAAAAGGGGAAAAAAAGCCACGGAGAGAAAGAGAAACGAGACAGCGAGGGAAGAAGAGAGAGGAGGGGCAAATAAGCAGATTCACAATAAACGGGTAACAGTCACCAGCGCTTCCAGGAGAAGAGAGAGACTGGGGCTGCTGGTTTCGAGGGGCCCAGGCAGCACAGGCGGGTGGGGCCAGGCCCCCCCTGGGCAGGTGAACAGTGACACTGACCGCAACACCGTGAGAGGGAGCTGCCCGCGGGAAGATGTATCGGGGAGAAGGGTGTGTTGTGTTTGTTTTGTTTTGTTTCTTATTCAGAGGAGGGGAGGCAGAGAGACAGACTCCCGCATGTGCCCCAACCTGTATCCACCTGGCAAGCCCACTAGGGGGTGATGCTCTGCCCATCTGGGGCCGCTGCTCTGTTGCTTGGCAACACCAGCTGTCCCAGGAAAAAACAAAAAAAAACAAAAAACAGCAAAAACAAAACAAGGCAAGGTCCTTTGAAAATGGCCCTTTCAGATAAAAGCTGAGAAATAAAAACATCTGTGAAATTCACCCAGCCATCTACCTTTTGGGTTTAGAACGATCCAACTCCTTCTACTAAAGTTTTGTGATTTCTCAAATATTTTCATGATCAAGGATTTCTTCTACCTATGAGTCAAACAGTCACTTAGACCATGAACAGTCAAGAAAAAGCAACCCCTTAAAATAAAAGGTACTGTTGTTATACCTTTAAAATTTATTTTAATGTCACAGTCAGATGTCACAAAACAACACGTAAGTCATGTTTCCTTTCATAAAAAATAAATTCAAAGTAGCCCCGATACTCTGCCTTGAGAAGGGAAACGACTCATCATCCCACCTATCGAAAGAGAGATTTGCAAACGTTTTGTAAAGACATGAATTCCAGTGACCAGTGGAGTCCCGTGTCTTGCATTGCCTAGCCGTTTATTTTTTAAAAGCTAGTATTCTTCTTTTTAAAAAAAATTTTTTAAATTTTATTTAGAAAATTAACTTTAACAGAATGACAGCGATCCAGAAGCAGACACAGGTTTCAGGTGAACATCCCTATAGCATTTGAACTGTTGATTATGCCCATCGCCCAGAGTCAAATCAGTTTCCGTCACCTTATATCTGTCCCTCTTTACACCCCTCCCCCGGAATCACTTCACTTTTATCTGTGTCCATGAGTCTCAGTTTCATATACGTGAAATCACCCAGCCCTTAGCTCTTTCTGATTTACTTATCTCACTCAGTAGAATGTTCTCAGGGTCCATCCACACCAAGACGTTTCTGAGAGACACGTAACAGAAAAGTGGATCGTGCCACCGCTACGTAATTTTTTTTTCCTGAAGTTGGAAACGGGGAGGCAGTCAGACAGACCCCCGCATGCGCCCAACCGGGGTCCACCCGGCATGCCCACCAGGGGGCGATTCTCTGCCCATCTGGGGCGTTGCTCCTTTGCAACCAGAGCCATTCTAGTGCCTGAGGCAGAGGCCACAGAGCCATCCTCAGCGCCCGGGCCATCTTTGCTCCAGTGGAGTCTTGGCTGTGGGAGGGGAAGAGAGAGACAGAGAGGAAGGAGAGGGGGAGGGGTGGAGAAGCAAATGGGCGCTTCTCCTGTGTGCCCTGGCCGGGAATCGAACCCAGGACTCTTGCACACCAGGCCGTCGCTCTACCACTGAGCCAGCAGGCCAGGGCCTGCTATGTAATTTTTAATGTGACGACAGACATTTTTCAAATGTTGAAGCCATTTAACTTGCCACGTATTTAATAAAAGCACGGGTGTTAGGAGTTGGAATCATGCGAGGTGAACATTCATCGCCACCTTAGCAGAATGTGGTAACAGACGCTGGCTGTCACTCTATAACACCTGGTGAGCAAGTTCAAAACGAAATGCGATTTCCTCCCCATTAGGTATTCTTCCCAAAAGAAAAATGCAGAGCCGGCGGGCGAGGAGCAGAAAGCAAAAGGGAGAGATCTCCTGGGTTGACCACACACCCGACTTCTATACATCTCCTCTGTCCCTTTTCCAGCCGCCGGTGAAATCGAGGTAATCTCGGAGTTAAACGCCCAGCGGCAGTTCTATCTGATCTCAGATTCTTGCGGTAATGTCCTCCCAAGGCACGAAGTAATTTTTGAATTCCCAGTTGATCGTTATCGACCCTACCTCTGACTTTAGTTAGAAACCTCACCAAATAATTTGCAAAAGGGGCACCTAATATTTAATGAATAATTTGCTGAGGCAACATTCTCCCCCCCTCATTTTTTTTTTCATAAAGAGAAAATTATGCTCCTAGCCTTCATCTCTCAGCTAAAAGCTATTAACTGTAATAGCTTTGCAATTTCCTTACATCTCCTTAGAAATGGTCCGGCTCCGAGCATGTGAAATGTTCACGGTTCTTCCATAAACTTTGCAAAAAAAAAAAAAAAATTATTGCTAAAAATGTAAACATCTTCTCCACGAAACAGTTTACACACACCATCAACATATTTTGCAAACAATGATTTAAAACAAATTCCCAACACTCAGGATACGGCCAGCGCGATGAACCGGCCCCAGGATGATAAAAAGCGTTCTTTACTGTCTGAAGTGGTTACAGGAAAATCATCCCGCGGGAAAAACTGAGCGTGAATTGTGCATCTCAGTGTTGCAACCACACGCCCAGCCACACTGCGGCCACCACCCAAAGGGGCAGCGGACAGCAGGGCCCTTCTGAGGCGGGAGAGGACACGAGGCCGTCAGAACAGAAGCGGAGTTTAGCGGAATTAGGACTCCCTTCTTGGGTCCAGGGACCCAGCTAGGCAATGCTCTGTGAACGTAAATGGCTCACAGGTCCTCCCTTGAGAAATTCACTGTCTACCTCAGGGGTCTGCAAACTAGGGCCCCCTGAGGTCATTTATCCAGCCCCCGCCGCACTTCCGGAAGGGGCACCTCTTTCATTGGTGGTCAGTGAGAGGAGCATAGTTCCCATTAAAATACTGGTCAGTTTCTTGATTTAAATTTACTTGTTCTTTTTTTTATTTTATTATTATTTTTTATTTTTTTTATTTTTTGCATTTTTCTGAAGCTGGAAACAGGGAGAGACAGTCAGACAGACTCCCGCATGCGGCCGACCGGGATCCACCTGGCACGCCCACCATGGGGCGACGCTCTGCCCACCAGGGGGTGATGCTCTGCCCATCCTGGGCATCGCCATGTTGCGACCAGAGCCACTCTAGCACCTGGGGCAGAGGCCACAGAGCCATCCCCAGCGCCCGGGCCATTTTTGCTCCAATGGAGCCTTGGCTATGGGAGGGGAAGAGAGAGACAGAGAGGAAGGCACAGCAGAGGGGTGGAGAAGCAAATGGGCGCTTCTCCTGTGTGCCCTGGCCGGGAATCGAACCCGGGTCCTCCGCACACTAGGCCGATGCTCTACCGCTGAGCCAACCGGCCAGGGCAAATTTACTTGTTCTTTATTTTAAATATTGTATTTGTTCCCATTTTTTTTTTTTACTTTAAAATAAGATATGTGCAGTATGCATAGGGATTTGTTCATAGTTTGTTTGTTTTTTTATAGTCTAGCCCTCCAATGGTCTGAGGGACAGTGATCTGGCCCCTGTGTAAAAAGTTTGGGGACCCCTGGTCTACCTGATGACATAAATAGCTGGACAAATATATATTGCGTGATGGGTGATTAATAAGCTGGACAATCAAGGCATAGGAATATGTAACCATAGTAATATGGGGGTGGGATGATTCTCTCCCTTTTCAACATAAATGAAGTTGTTTTTCTTCGGAAGCGCTGGCGTGAATTTATTCATTCCTTTATCACAAACTGACGGTGCACGGCCACGGGTCGAATGCTGGCCCCAAAAGAGGTGTTGAAGTCCGAACCCCTGGCACCTGTGAATGTGACCTGCTTGGAAATAGCATCCTTCCAGACACGATCGAGTTAAGATGAGCTCACCAGGGTGAGCCCTGATCCTACAGGACTGTTGTCCTTAGAAGGAGAGGAGAGTGTCGGCCTGGCGTGCGGAGGACCCGGGTTCGATTCCCGGCCAGGGCACACAGGAGAAGCGCTCATCTGCTTCTCCACCCCTCCCCCTCTCCTTCCTCTCTGTCTCTCTCTTCCCCTCCTGCAGCCAAGGCTCCATTGGAGCAAAGATGGCCCGGGCGCTGGGGATGGCTCTGTGGCCTCTGCCTCAGGCGCTAGAATGGCTCTGGTTACAACAGAGTGATGCCCCGGAGGGGCAGAGCATCGCCCCCTGGTGGGCAGAGCGTTGCCCCTGGTGGGCGTGCCGGGTGGATCCTGGTCGGGTGCATGCGGGAGTCTGTCTGTCTCTCCCCATTTCCAGCTTCAGAAAAATTAAAAAAAAAAAAAGAGGAGAGGAGAACCTACCGGACACATGCACAGACAAGAGGGGACAGGCTGAGTCAAGTCCAAGGCAGACCGGGCTTCTGCCCCACAGGCCACAGCCTGTCGGGACCACCGGAAACCACAACGGGCCAGAGGGACCCTCCACGGGCGGCCTCAGACGGAACACGGCCCTGTCAGCTCCACCACTGTGGCCTCCTCACGTCCAGGACCGCGAGGGAACAGGCTGTACTATTAGCTCCCCGAGTGCGGGCACCTCTGTACGCAGCCCTCGCCACCCACACGGACATCCCCCCCTGGGGGCGACAGGTGCGCATGAGGCTCGGGAAACACTGGGGTAAGGGACACAGACGCTGACAGGCTGCTCTGGGCAGTGAGAGTAACGTAAACACAGCACACGAGGACGAACTGGCCATGTTCCACACGAAGAGTCGGAAGTGACCCATGGTCACTGCAGAAAAAAAGTGGGCCGGAGAGGCCGGGCAATAGGCGGGGCCGATCGTAAAACTTCTGCGTCACCGAGAGCCAACCGGGAGGGAGGTCTAAAGTCAGAGCCAGGAAGTGACGTACACTCAACGCCTTCCCCCGTCCCCCTGAAAGCAGAGGACAGCCAACTGTCTCTGGGCGAGACCGGGAGGATGGAGGACAGTGTGGACGCGGCAGCAATGGGCTGAGGGAGAAACAAGGGAGCAGAGACGCTGAGAGCGACAGTGGCCTTCAAGCCAGATGAGTCTCGAGGGCAGACGGGGCCTTGTGAGATGGATCTCCTTTAAGACTATTGTTTATGGTGATGTGTTCATGAAAAGAGATAAACTTTCATTTTCTGTGACAGAGACAGAGAGAGTCAGAGAGAGGGACAGACAGGGACAGACAGACAGGAAGGGAGAGAGATGAGAAGCATCAGTTCTTCCTTGAGCCTCCTTAGTTGTTCATTAATAGCTTTCTCATATGTGCCTTGACTGGGGGGCTACAGCAGAGCGAGTAACCCCTTGCTCAAGCCAGTGACCTTGGGCTCAAGCTGGTGAGCCTTGCTCAAACCAGATGAGCCCGAGCTCAAGCCAGTGTCCTTGGGGTTTGGAACCTGGGTCCTCTGCGTCCCAGTCTGACGCTCTATCCACTGTACCTCTGCCTAGTCAGGCTAACCTTTCAAAAATAAGTGAAAAGACAAAGAAAATTGAGTCCTCCATTGAGCAAGCAAGGGTGTGATGCAGACCCAACACGCACACACACAGCCGTGTGCTGGGTGGTCCCCACGTGGGAGACAGAGAGACTCAGGCACCAGGGACCCACCCGCCGTGCGGGCTCAGAGCCTGACCACGCGTCCGGCCCGGAGCCTCGCGGCCAGAAAAGAGACCTCGGCCCAGGGACCCCGCCAGCAGGTCCTGACTCCAGGGGGCACCTGCAGCTTCCTCTGACCTGACATCGGTTTCTGACTCGCTCGTGATTTCCCGACCTCGTCTGTTAAGAGTAAAACATCGGAATGAGCAGAACCCTCTCCCTGGCGTTCTCGGACGCTAAAAACTGAAACAGTGAGAAGAGTCCTCCAGCTTTCCCGGCGCCCGTGTGACCTCAGAGATGGGTTCCCGCCCGAGCGGTTGGTTCCTGGGACGTCGGCGGAGGCGGGACAGGAACGCAGGAGCAGGCGCGGCGGGGGGACGCGAGCCCCTGAACCCGAAACCGCGGTCCTGACCCCCCGCCCCCCCTCCTGTCTGCTCACAGAGCTGCTGGACTCAGGCCGGTCATCAGCGCCCAGGGCCTGCGTGGAGGTTGGCTGTTCAGGCTTTTGTTGAACGACGCTAACGATAACAACAGGACATGTTTTTTTCTTAGTTGAGTTTATCAAGGTGACACTGGTTGATAAAATTATACAGGTTCAAGGGGAACCATTCTGTAATATACCCTCTACATTCTGTACTGTGTGTTCACCCACCCCCCAAGTCAAGTCCCCCTCCCTCACCCCCCCCGACCCCCATGAAGTCCCCACACTGCTGTCTCTCCGTTTTCTTCACCTCATCGTGACAGGGAACGACTCCTCAGCCCTGTGTCCTGTGCCAGGCTCCACACTATCAACTCACTGAACGATCTTATCTGATCCACTCCACAATCCCTGTGACACAGGCCCTAATCTCACTCTATTGACAAGGGAACCAGATCTCAGGAAAGATAAACAACTTGACTTTCAAAGCACCACAGGGAGGATTTGCATACGTAACATTTCATGATTCCGCTCCTACCCTCGGTCCTGGGGGTCCAATGGCCGCCGGGTGTGTGTGTGTGTGTGTGTGTGTGTGCACATGCGTGTGTGTGTGTGTGTATGTGAGAGCATGTGAGCGCAAGCGTCTCCAGATACCAGACACGCAGGCGGACACAGGGCTGGGATTCCATGGACGGGCTCCTCATCAGGTGGTGCAGGATTAAAATTCAGACCCAGCTCTACCTCTGCTGAGTTATCCAAGACCACCTACAACCCCCCTTCCTGGCCTCAGTTTCCCTGAATGTAAAATGGGGGAGACAAGCAGCATTAACCTCAAAGGGTTGTGGGAAGATGGATGAGACTGCACAGATAGCAAGTAGAGTGCATGATGTAGCCATCATCACTGCCTCTTCATCACCATCATCACTACCACCATCATCATCACCATCATCATCACCATCATCATCATCACCATCATCACCATCACCATCATCACCATCACCATCATCATCATCACCATGATCACCACCACCACCGTCATTATCATCATCACTATCATCATCATCATCATCATCACCATCACCATCATCATCACCACCATCATCATCATCATCACCATCATCATCACCATCATCACCATCACCATCATCACCATCACCATCATCATCATCACCATGATCACCACCACCACCATCATTATCATCATCACTATCATCATCATCACCATCACCATCATCACCATCATCACCATCATCATCATCATCATCACCATCACCATCATCATCATCATCACCATCACCATCATCATCATCACCATCACCATCATCATCATCACTATCACCATCATCACTATCACCATCATCATCACCATCATCATCATCACCATGATCATCATCATCACCACCACCACCATCATCATCACTATCACCATCACCATCACCATCATCATCCTCACCATGATCACCACCACCATCATCATCACCATCATCACTATCACCATCATCACTATCACCATCATCATCACCATGATCACCACCACCACCACCATCATCATCATCATCATCATCATCATCATTTTAAATGCCTACCGTGACTGCAGACAGTTAAGCAGAGGCTGGAGAAATCTGTGGCAGAAAGATCACAGTGAGGACGCACCTGCTACCTGCTAGATAATTGGGAAGAGGTGATCATCGTCCTGTGAGTCAGGATGCATGATCAACTAAGTGTGAGGAGTTCTCCACCATACACTCCATTCTCGGACTCTCTGAGAACTCATGTCCAGTGTCATCATGGTTTACAGTCCAGGGGTCTCCAAACTTTTTACACAGGGGGCCAGTTCACTGTCCCTCAGACCATTGGAGGGCTGCCAAATACAGTGCTCCTCTCACTGACCACCAATGAAAGAGGTGCCCCTTCCAGAAGTGCAGTGGGGGCTGGATAATGGCCTCAGGGGGCCGCATTGCGGTCCACGGGCCGTAGTTGGGGGACGCCTGGTTTACACGGTCAGGGAAGCCGCTTGTCTTATTTTAAACCAGAATTTCCCAGCTCTGCCAGGTGCTTCCTGCTTGGACTTCACACCTGAGAATAACGCAGAACGGCCGTTTTTAATCCAGCGCGTTCTGGAAAGGACCTAATCCGGCGGCAAAGAGAAGCAGAACATTTTATTGGCATCCACCAATAATTGAACCTGAAAATCACCATCGCATAAATGAACAGAATGAAGGGACCAGGGAACCTTACACAGACAAGGGCGCCCTTCTCAGCCAAGTGTTCCTCTTGTACCGATGGCCGTCTACACCGAGACACACCCGGGGGGAGAAGTCTACACTACGGCGAACAAATCGACACAACACAAACGTGTAGGAAGAGAAAGCTCGGCCGTTGTCACTCAGGTGTATGTGGGGCTCCTCACGTCAGCCGTAGGGTGGTCTGAGCTCACCGTTCCCCTTACTGAGATCAGGCACCTATAAACTCTCCCCTGAGCAAATCAAAGTGATTCTCTGCGTGTCAGTGACCCGGGCACCGTGCCCTTTTAGCATCATGGTGACCACAAGATTTAGGAAGAACAACAAGCTTCCCTGACAGTTTGAAATGATGTTTTTTCAATTTTGCACAGCTCTAAAGAGGTCCAATTGTTCTTCGGAACTGCAGCCATGCTAGGGAAATTTAAAAAGTTTGCCAAAAAGAAAAAAATATATACATATGTATCATACTACGTGACATTTTCTAATTATTTCCAATAAACTAAAACACATCTTTCAAAACCTATAATATTTTATAAAGAGTGCCTCATTTCTTAAATTACATAATCAAAAAACGGTCCTGTAGGGCAGTGGTCCCCAACCTTTTTTGGGCCACGGACTGATTTAATGTCAGAAAATATTTTTACGGACCTGCCTTTAGGGTGGGACGGATAAATATATCACGTGACCGAGACAAGCGTCAAGAGTGAGTCTTAGACGGATGTAACAGAGGGAGTCTGGTCATTTTTTAAAAATAAAACATCGTTCAGATTTAAATATAAATAAAACAGAAATAATGTAAGTTATTTATTCTTTCTCTGAAGACCAGTACCAAATGGTCCACAGACCAGTACCGGTCCACGGCCTGGGGGTTGGGGACCACTGCTGTAGGGTCAATCCCTTTGGTAAAGAGCGGATATGACCTGTGAGTCGTTTACAAACATGTATATATTTTTTTTGACAGGGACACAATAAACCTCCAAGCCTTCGAGTGACCATCACCCTGACCCAGCGCTGTGGAGGCAGAGACTCTCTGCAGTATGGGCCAGGCCCTTCCCTAAGAACTTCACGTGTTTGCAGTCATGGACCGCTCACGTTAACAATGAAACCACAGGTGTCTGAACCCCACCTTCCAGAAGAGAAGCGGACGCCTCCAAGAATGGAGAGGATCCCAGCATCTCCCCACCCGTGACCTCTTCAAGTAAGACCTAAGGAGGAAGGTCAGGCTTGATCTTCTGGTCCCCAAGTCCCTCTGAAAGGCAAACCAGGACACAGCAAACACCGAGGTCCATCCCTCCCCAGGAAAGGAGAGAAGGTCAAGGATTCCACCCTCAAATCACCGGTACTCAGGACAGCGGCACGCAGCAGCGCTGAAGTCGGAAGAGAGGAAACACCCACAGCGAGTGGGGGAGGCGGGCACGTGCCACTGGAGCCATCCAGAGGCCACAGAGGCGCCCGCAGTCTGACGCAGGAAGGACGGGTCTCCTCGGTCCATCTCTCTTCCGGGCCCCCCGCTGGGCAGGGGAGGCTACTAAACTCTGAGAGAAGGAGCTGTTCAGTGCAATGTCAAACAGAGTAGAAAGGGGGGGGGATAATAAAATCCACAGAGCGTGCATGACCAACAAGTCCAATCTGCGTACACTTAATCTGGTAACAGCGTAGTCAGTGACTCAGGGAAGCTGGACACTTTGAGACGGTTCCACACAGGTGTGGACTGAGGATGTTTCCTCAGCCCACAGGACTGACGCTCAGAGAAACTGATTAGTTTGCACACTGTTCTGAAGACGTAGGGTACCTCCAAGTGGGAAGCATCATTACTATTCAGATTAATACCGGGTCTCACACCTGCCCCCCGCCCCCAGCTGTAGGAACAGACGACACACTCACTGTGTCCACACCCCCTCTCCTGCCTCCCACCCTCAAAGGTCTGGTCTCAGGGCTGTTGCACGTTGTAGCCAAACGACTTAGGATCAAAAGAGAAAGACCAGGTGCCGGGAACTGACCAGGGCCGAGGCAGACCCCCTGTGGCGGTCGCTGCAGGACCGAGCGCCCCACGATGCCCGGGTCCACGTGGACATGCAGGATGGCGGGCGGAAACTTCATCCGAGGGAGCGGCCTGAGCACTTCTAAGGCTCGGCGATTCTCTGAGCGCCTTGGCTGCGGGACGGGACGGACAGATGATATCTAACTAAATTCTCACTCAAACCCTAAGGAGGCGGGTCTTCCTACAACCCACCCTTTCTTAAGCTAATGAGGGAACTGGAATCTCTCCGGAGATGAGACATTGTTTCCAGGGCCCTGGCGCTGGGTGGAAGGGACACCCCAGATGCAGACCCTGGTCCTCTGCCCTCAGAGACGGGATTTCGACAGTAAAGGAGATTCCCCTGGCCTCCTGTCCAGTGTTTTATTTCATAAGCGGCCAGCTCTTGTCCTTTACTCCACAATGTCCCCGAGCACGGCCGCTGGGTGACAAAGCTGCAGAGGCCAGGCTGCCCTGAGGCACAGCCTCCCGCCTTAGATCAGAGCAGGGCGGGCGCCAGGCTGATCCGCGACTGCCGGCCTCCTCTGTACTCTCAGAGGGTACAGGAGTGAGGACAGGCAGGACCCGGCCCCTCCAGTGCCGTTTGCTGAGTTATCTCACCCACATTGATGACCACCTGGAGGGGGGAGGGGAGGGGAGTGGACAGAGAGAGAAGAGGGGAGGAGAAGGGATGGAAGGAGAGGAGAGAGGAAGGGAGGAAGGGAAGAGAAAGGAGGGGAGGGAGGAGAAAGGAGGAGAGGGAAGAGAAAGGAGGGGAGGAGAGAGAAGAAGAGGAAGGAGAGGGAGAGGAGAGAAGGCTGCAAACATGGAGGAAGGAAGGGGAAACAGAGAAGGAGAAGAGAAGAACGGAAAAGAAAAGAATGTGCCTTATGATCTGAATATGAAACCGATTGTCTTGACCCTTAATGCAGCTCCATGAATCCAGGACCCCATTTAAAGGATCAAATACCAGACCTCTTTTATGTAAGAAAATGGGTTTGACGAGAACGGGAGATTCAATGAGTCCTGCCGCCATGTGACCGGTGCCACCCGGAAAATCGTCAGCATAGGCACGGGGACCGAATAAAGCCGCGCAGGGGGCAGTTTTCGGGACTCTGGGTGTAGCTAACTCTTCGCTCCTCTAAGAACCAGAAACACGGAGGCTTCCTCTGAAACGCCGGCCGCACAGCAAGCTCTCCCGGCACAAACGCCGGCTCGCTCGCAGGACGCCCAGGGGCAGAAGGATGACGCTGCCAGAATTATTCATCAACCTTCCTTTCTCAAAAGGCGCTGAGCCTGAAGCCCCAAGCTCCCCAGTGCTACATCCGAACATCAGTCTCATTTCTCCCCCAGGAGACAGGCCGGCGTGCAGATTCTGTGGTGCGTCCCCAGATGGCCACGGAGCCAAGGAGATGCAAACCCAGCACCTGGCATGCCACCTGCCAAGCAGACGGGGTGCTCCCCAACACTGAAGGAATACACGAGGGAGGGCAGCAAGGACCGCGCCCTGCCCACCTAGATCCACTCTTCCCCTTTTCCAGGGTGCTCAGTGGGAGGGGGTCCCTCAACTTCCCAGGCACAGCCAAGAAAGGCCATGTGACTGAAGAAGTCCCACCCATGTGCACCGAGGGAGGCCTGTCCTATATCACATCTTGCAGCTGCTCCAAGAACCTTCTGTCATCCTATATGACTGGGGTGGTGGTGCCCGGGTTCTTCTCAGAGGACACATGTGAGAGGCGGACCCCGCATCCTGCTGGATGCCTGAACAGCCATGGACACAGAGGACAACCTTCCTCCCCCACTCCTGGACATGGACACCACAGACTTTCAAGAACTTGAGAAATAAAATTCTACTGCATCGAGTCATTGCGTTCTGGGCCCCTGTGTTAAGTCTACTTATGGGACCCAAAGTCATGCCATAGGCAATCAGAATTCAAGTCCCAAAGCACAGCTCTTGTGGCATCTAGGTTTTACACTACATTGAAGCCAAATAAAGAAAGAGCCTCACCAGGTGGTGGCCCAGTGGATAGAGTGTCAGACTGGGACGCAGAGGACCCAGGTTCGAGACCCCAAGGTCACTGGCTTGAGCGTGGGTTCATCCAGATTGACCACGGACTCACCAGATTGAGCCCAAGGTTGCTGGCTTGAGCAAGGGGTCACTCGCTCTGCTGTAGCTCCTCCCCCCCCCACCGTGAAAGCAATCAATGAACAACTAAGATGTCTCAGTGAAGAATTGATATTTCTCATCTCCCTCCCTTCCTGTCTGTCTGTCCCTATCTGTCCCTCTCTCTGTCTCTGTCTCTGTCAAAAAAAAAAAGAAAGAAAGTAGTGTAGTGACCTGTCTCCCCATTTCTTTCCTGCCTCAGTAAGTGGCCATGGCTGAGAAGAAAGGAAATCGCCCCAAAGCGCAAGCTGCGAGTGACCAGCCGAGGTCGGCAGAGGCAGCCCAGTCCCGACGTGTTCCACCCAAGGTCCATCCGGCTGGAGTGGAAGCGGCCTGGTGACATGTGTGTGCAGACGGAGGTCTGCGCCTCTGAGCGCCCAGGGGCATGGCGGAGGCACAGTGCCAGCCCCAGGTGGCCATCCTGTCCCCCCACTACACACACATGGATGGGTCTGGACACTGGGGACTCCTCCTGCCCTGGAAGCAGCGGTGGTGGATGGGCACAGAGGGCAGGAGGGACAGACCTGGTGGTGGTGGACGGGCACAGAGGGCGGGAGGAATGGCCCCTGGCGGTGGTGGACAGGCACAGAGGGCGGGAGGGATGCACCCTGGCGGTGTGGGGAGGGCACAGAGGGCGGGAGGGACGGCCCCCGGCAGTGGTGGACGGGCACAGAGGGCGGGAGGGACAGACCCTGGCGGTGGTGGACGGGCACAGAGGGCGGGAGGGACAGACCCTGGCGGTGTGGGGAGGGCACAGAGGGCGGGAGGGACAGACCCTGGCGGTGGTGGACGGGCACAGAGGGCGGGAGGGACAGACCCTGGCGGTGGTGGACGGGCACAGAGGGCGGGAGAGACAGCCCCTGGCGGTGCGGGGAGGGCACAGAGGGCGGGAGGGACAGCCCCTGGCGGTGCGGGGAGGGCACAGAGGGCGGGAGGGACAGCCCCTGGCGGTGGTGGACGGGCACAGAGGGCGGGAGGGACGGCCCCCGGTGGTGGTGGACAGGCACAGAGGGCGGGAGGGACGGCCCCTGGCAGTGGTGGACGGGCACAGAGGGCGGGAGGGACGGCCCCTGGCAGTGGTGGACAGGCACAGAGGGCGGGAGGGACAGACCCTGGCGGTGTGGGGAGGGCCGGAGTGGCCGCCCAGAGAGCCTGAGGTCCCCTCTGCACCGCGGCCAGGCTGTCCTGTCTCCCCACCATCCCCACCGCCTCCACCTCCAGCGAGAGCAAGCGGGACCTGCGACTTCATGGAAGACCGTGGGGGGGGCCCTTCTCTCCGCGGGAGTAGCTAGGAGCTCATACTCGGAGCAGAAGAGCCCCGGAGAGAACAGGACGGCTGCGATTCATTGTTTCATCTTCAAAACGGCCCTCCGCCTTCGGGGTTTGGGGGCAAAGAAGAAAAAGTAGACAGAGTAAAAATAACAACAGTGAAAGAAGCAGAGGGGGCAGGGAAGCAGGGCGTTGACCTGCCCCGGGACGCGGAGGGGGGTGCCGGGGCGGAGCTCACGTCTGTCTGCCTGCCTGTCTGTCTGTCTGCACATGACGTCTCCAACAGGCTGCCTGCACCACACCCGGACAACACCCGCAGGGGCCAGGTTCTATCTTGTGGAACAGACAGGCCATTTACCGAGGACCCTCCCATCTGTCCACTGTCATTAACAGGCTGATTAATTTCGACATTAATACCAGGTCTCATAAACATCTCTTCGGAGCCCTTCTGCACCGTGACATTTTCAGATCTCACATGTCAGTAAGCAAATTGCCCGGTGGAATTTTCCGTCTCTTGGAATGTATCCACTTGATGGAGTCACAGTAATCAAAGTATTGTGGATTTGCTGGAATGAGTAATGGGCTGTGGCACAAAACACTACCTCAGATGGCACTACGAGTCTAGTGTTTCAGAAAAGTCCATCGTTTTCTCTTCTTTCTTTTTTTTTTTTTTGTTGTTGTTTGTTTTTTGTCTTTTTGTGAAGTGAGAAGCAGAGAGGCAGAGACAGACTCCCGCATGCACCCAACTGGGATCCACCCAGCATGCCCACCAGGGGGCGATGCTCAGCCCCTCTGGGGCGTTGCTCCGTTGCAACCAGAGCCATTCTAGCGCCTGAGGCAGAGGCCACAGAGCCATCCTCAGTGCCCGGGCAAACTTTGCTCCAATGGAGCATTGGCTGAGGGAGGGGAAGAAGGGAGGGGAAGAGAGAAACAGAGAGGAAGGAGAGGGGGAGGGGTGGAGAAGCAGATGGGCGCTTCTCTTGTGTGCCCTGGCCGGGAATCGAATCCGGGACTCCTGCACACCAGGCCGACGCTCTACCACTGAGCCAACCGGCCAGGGCCATCTCTAATTTATTTCATCAATAGTTCAGCCGGCCACACTTGGTCAGTGTCACAGAGTATGAAGAGTGTGATCTCTCCATCCTTAAACAGAAATTGGAACGTGCATTTATACTTTCTGTATCTATGATAGTTTCAGCGTTAGAGACTTTGTAATTTCCTCACGGCCAGACATGTTTAATGATGAAAGAATAAATATTTTATTGTTCCTTCTCATTATTTCTCACTAGCAGACAGAGCCAGTCCTAACTAGTTCCCCCTTCAGGGTCCGCCGGGGAAGTGGGGTGTCCTCCCTCAGGCGCAGACGTGGGGCAGCGAGCGACAGTCCTGGAGCTCTGATTCCGTGAAAGAGACTCACAAGGACCCACTCCGGCAAGCTCACGGCAATTTGCAGGTCAGGTACTAGCAACCTTATTGAAGAGAAAATATATTCTTTTAAGATTTTATTTATTTATTTATTTATTTATTTATTTATTTATTTATTTATTTTTAGAGAGGAGAGAGAGAGAGAGAGAGAGAGAGAGAGAGAGAAGGGGAGGAGCAGGAAGCATAAACTCCCTTATGTGTCTTGACCAGGCAAGCCCAGGGTTTCGAACCGGCGACCATTGTGTTTCAGGTTGATGCTTTATCCACTGCGCCACCACAGGTCAGGCTGAGAGGGAAGATTTTTATGTTAAATTCAATACCGACGGCTGATGTGCCGTCGAAGGGGAAGACTTAACTCCTCTTTCTGGGCGTTCGAGTTGAACTGTGTTAAGAAGGACGAAGTCAAGCTCCCCGTCGGCGTCTAAGGAGCCTGGTGTTGACCCTGAAGCTCCGTCAGGGGTCAGGGGTCAGGGGTCAGGGGTGGTGGCCCAGGAGTTCCCGCACAGACCAACAGACTCCGTGGCCCAGGACTGTACATCCGTGTCCAGGGCTCTCCCGGGGGGGGGGGGGGGGGGGGGGCTCTTCTCTGCTGAGTCATGCCGAGTCACAACAAAAACCTTTCCTCCCAGGGGACGGGGGCGGGACTCTGGTGTAGCACTGCTTAATTAGAGAACAGAAGCTTCCCTAACCAAAGCCCGGAAACCGGAAACCGTTATTATTGATCAACATGTCATTTCAGCCAGAGACCAGGAACAACCTTCCCCACCCCCCACCCCCGAAAACCTCATTTCTGCTTTCCAAATTAACCAACAGTAAAACGTTGCAGCTCTTACGTGACACGCCGCGCTGGTGACTGCAGTGCCTGTCTAATGACAGCGCATACTATAGGTACGTGGGCTCAAAATCATCACCCTAACGAGAGTGCTCTCTGAGGCGCCTTTCCCAGAACCAAAACCTTCCTCCAGACTTCTGCCCATGGCAGTCACCTGCGGTCCATCTGTCTGTCCAAACAGAATTAGAAGACCGTGAAAGTCTTCTAATTCTTCCTACTTGTTTTGGACGGCAAGCACTATTTTTGACCCTTTCCTCTGCCAAACATCCAAGTCCTACTTCGAACCCAATAGCCAGTTGATATTTTAATAGATGCTTCGAGCAGGTGAAAAGGTGTCTTGCGCTAAACACCGTGTCTGGGGTGCGGTAGACAGACAACACCACACGTTTCGAGCAGTCCTGACATTCTAAGCAGGGTATCCGTTCCGAAGCGTTTGCAGTGTCTCCTCCTGACATCCAGGCTTCTCTCAGCCTTCCCCTGGCTTTCTGTGTGGACACAATGCCTCACGGGGCTGCCTTCCGCGTGAGAACCCTGGGAAGGAGGAGAGGACCTCTGCTACTGGAGAGACGATGGAATGGGTGCAGGCAGAGTCACCATCCCCCCACCATCTGCAAGTCTCCAACCAGCCCCCACCCTCCGGGAGCGACACTCTCCCAGCCCAGAGGCCCGAAGTCACAGCCCTCCAGACCTCCACTAAAGAACAGCACGGTGGCCCTGGCCAGTTGGCTCAGCGGTAGAGCGTCAGCCTGGTGTGTAGAAGTCCTGGGTTCGATTCCCAGCCAGGGCACATAGGAGAAGCACCCATCTGCTTCTCCATCCCTCCTTCCTCTCTGTCTCTCTCTTCCCCTCCCGCAGCCAAGGCTCCATTGCAGAAAAGTTGGCCCGGGCGCTGGGGATGGCTCCATGGCATCTGCCTCAGGCGCTAGAATGGCTCTGGTTGCAACAGAGCAACAGCCCAGATGGGCAGAGCATCGCCCCCTGGTGGGCGTGCCGGGTGGATCCCGGTCGGGCGCATGCGGGAGTCTGTCTGACTACTTCCCCGCTTTTTACTTCAGAAAAATACAAAACAAACAAACAAACAAACAAGAACAACGTGGCGTCCTGTGTCTGTAATTATACCACAGACCTCTGAGGTTGGCTCCTCTAACCTTGGCGGCATTCCACCCTACTTTAAAAACATTCGCGGGTGGGTAGGATTAGACACAAAGTGATTTTTGGGGGCAGGGAAAACGATTCGTGGGAACCTGCCTGACCCGACTCCAGATCATCGGGCTCCTCCCGGGTGCCGTGCTCCGTCACCTCCTGCCTGCGCTCTCCTCTTCCGGGAGGACACCCTCAGAAAGGCTCCTGGCCGGGCTCCACCAGCCGGCTAGCCGCCCCGCCCCCTGCCCCGGGACACAACGCTGGGGACACACGTGTCTCCCCCTCCTCACTCGTGTTTCCCTGAGGACCCTGCGGTTTGGAACCTGGTGCTGACAGGCAACCACGTCCCTGACTGAGGGTCTCTGGAGGGCGGGGCTCTTCCCCGGAGGGACCCTCTGCACCGTGAGTCGTGAGTCACAGCCCGAGCACGCCCGGCAGAGCCCACGGACACAGGGGCCCCGCGTTTCACGCCCTTCCGAGTCCGCAGAGGGTTGCGCGCCCAGCCACCGGGGTCATCGCTCTTCTCGCCGGCCGATGATGGCATAAAACCGTTATTTTCAGGACTCTTCACGCAATTATCGCGTTTCTGTGCACCCGGCCAGCCAGCGTGAAAAGCGGTCATGCCTTCTCTGAGTGACTGCTCCCGTGTTAGAAGACTGGAGCTTCTGAACTGATCGTCCTCAGTGACAACAGATAGGTGGATGACAGGGAGGTCGGAAGATAGATAGATACATAGATACAGATAGATACACTGACAGATACAGACAGACAACAGATAATAGATGCAAGACACAGGCTACTACAAATGCTGGTCATTACCCCCCACCCGCGAGCGTGCGCACACACACACACCCCAGTCAATGATTTAACCAACGCTTATGGTGGAAATGACCCCCTTTATACAATTTTCCCTCTTTGAGCAGCAACGTGAAGCCTCAGGAGCAGAACCTGTGCTGTCGTTCGTATGAGTGACTTGAGGACTGTGTGTTTCAACGAGATGAAATTGTTCTCACCCCAACCAAACAGCACAAAGTACTCACACACTGGCTTTCATCCGGGACTTCATTCTCCCCCTGAGAATATGTTTGTATACTTCGGAGGATGTGGCCAACTGCCAGATTATAAATATCACGGCTCCGTGCCCCTGGGTCGTGAGCACGGGTCTCAGTCACCGCTGCCAGAGGAGATCACCTCATGAAAAGCGGTGTCACGTTCACTTTGAGTCTCTATGGGGACCAGGGGGGAATTTTAACAGACGTGGGAATATTAACCTTCTTCCGAGTCCTTTCCCTGGTTCATCCGTTTATTTAAAAACATGCAACGCCCGACCGTAGGTGTAACACCCTGGGGCTTCAAAGCTGAGCCCCCAAAGCAAGCAGCATGCCACACTCCCTACCTTCATGCATTTTAGCCTTGTAGGAAGCAAAAGAACCCAAAATGTTCATTCATACAGTATTCCTCCGGATTCCTGCCGTCCACAAATACTTACGGAGAGCCCTCGGTGGCAAGGAGTTCTGCTAGACATCTGGGTTGTGTCAGGCAAGGGACCAACGCAGGCCCCCTGGTGTCCACACTCGAGGATGTGGAGACAGGTGCAGGGACAGGCAGTAGAGGCAACAGGGACACAGAGGACTGGAGTCGAGGGTGACACGTCATAATGGATCGGAAGGACGTGGTGTCTGAGAGGGGCCACGCGAGTAGGCGCGTCGAAGGGAGTGAGTGCTTCGAATTGGTGCGACGAGACAGGCTGGGACGTGTGGCCAGGACAAGGAGTCCGTCCGGTCTTCACGGCCACCGTGATGGGAAGCAAGTCTTGGGCAGGGCTCAGCTTTCTGGCCGGCTCGGAACTACGACTGCGTGAGGGAGGAGAGGTGGAGGGCGGATGGGCAGGAAGCCCCGGGCTTGCACCAGTGCTGCCCGCACTACTCAGGACAGAGCTCAGAAGACCACAGGGCACACTCACCCGGGTCCATCCCCAAATCACACCCCCCCACACACACACACCCACACAGGGAGGTCAGAGTGCCAACCTCGCTCACCCTCCCACCCAGGAAACCACGAGATCCTGAAGGAATGAGCCCCGCGCCCGAGATGGGGCTCAAGAGCCTGCTCTCCATGTGGGAGCCACAGGACTGCTTGACCCGATAAAAGAGATGCAAAAGGTTTTAAATCAAATATTCTCATGAGGCGGTGACCCTCCAGGAGAGGCCAGCTGCAACCAGGACCCAGCGGTGGGGGCGGCCCCTCCCCTCAGCCTCCTCTACCTCCACTCGTCTCGTTCTGTTGGCCGTCGCTGAACTTGACCCCTGCCCTCTCTGACCCAGTTTTCCGTAAGTCCTTTTCAGGACCATTTGATGATTTCCGACCAACCAAAGCATCAACGTTACGTAACAGTCCTCTCCAATGTAATGTCATTAGTGACCTTTTTTCCTTCTTTTATTTATTTTTTTCTAATTTTAATGGATTTCAGCTTACCACAGAACGACGACCATTGATCCTGTATTAAGTGCTTTTACAGATATTGAATATCAGAATCATCTTTTATGATCTGAGGTCTGCAGAAGCGGGGTGGACTGACCTCTCTTACCGGCCCCCCAGCTAGAAACACGGGCGTGTGTCCTGGAGAAGAGAGCAGAGCAAAGGCAGAGACAAAGTGACAAAAACACACAGGGACAGAGCAGAACGTGGGCCCGTGTCCCGGAACGAACGGTGGTGTCAGCTCTCGCCCAGGGCGGACGACCTACGACTGCCGGCCGGTCTCAGGGACGTCCCCGTCCCCACGGAGAAGCGGTGGGCAAGGACAGGGCCACCACGGCTGGGCGTCGCCTCCATCTGAGGGAGGTCACAGCAGGGACAGACACCCGCATTCTCACAGGGGAGCCTCACTTTCCATAGGAGAAATGACCAAACCACCAACCGAGTCGTCTTTCATTTCACTTTGTGACGAGGATTGCGACTTCTGCCAGCAGCTGCTGGGTGGGGTTCTCGGCCTCTGAGAAGGGCCTCAGGATTTCCATTTGTTAAATTGTATACACTGGGGTGGCGCTGGTTAATAACATGATATGGGTGTCAGATGCACAGCCCTCTAACACATCACCTGTGTACTATGTTGTGTGTTCAGCACCCAAGACAAGTCCCCTTCCATCACCATGGCTCACCCCCTTCACCCTCTTCATCCTCACCCCCCACCCCTTTCCTTCTGGTGATCCCCACACTGCCGTCTGTCTACGGGGGTCTGTGTGTTGTTCTGTCACCGACACACTTCTACTTCCCAAGCGGGAGGAAGGAACCCCATCTTTCTACCGTAGCCGGGACCCTCGGCCGCTGGGGCTCCCCACCCGAGGACAAGGCACTGCGTGAAATGGGCGTCATGGACTCCACTTGCAGAGAGGCACCAGGGTGATCTCCCACCGGCTGCAGCTCCAACTCAACCCCCCCCCCCCCGAACCTTCTGCTCCTCAGGGCAGGTCTGCCTTCACCCCTCGGGGCAGCGCCTCTGGATAAACCTTAACAACTCTGTTCCCTGGTGTTCTGTTTGTTTTGGTATTTTTCTGAAGTTGGAAACGGGGAGGCAGTCAGACAGACTCCCGCATGCGCCCGACCGGGATCCACCCGGCATGCCCACCAGGGGGCGATGCTCTGCCCATCTGGGGTGTTGCTCTGTTGCGACCAGAGCCACTCTAGCGCCTGGGGCAGAGGCCATGGAGCCATCCTCAGTACCCGGGGCCAACTTTGCTCTAATGGAGCCTTGGCTGTGGGAGGGGAAGAGAGAGACAGAGAGGAAGGAGAGGGGGAGGGGTGGAGAAGCAGATGGGCGCTTCTCCTGTGTGCCCTGTCCGGGAATCGAACCCGGGACTCCTGCACGCCAGGCCGACGCTCTACCGCTGAGCCAAGCGGCCAGGGCTGTTCTTATTTTTAATCAGTGTGTGCACACCAGGAGTGGGGCACTGAGAATCCTGCGCTCGCATCCCTGTGGCCGGCTCTGTGGACAGCAGGTTAATAGGAGAGCATTCCCAAACTCCAAAGGGAGGACGACAGTGCCTACATTTATAAAATCAGCACATCGCTGTGTTTACTGACACGTGTGCCATTTGGCCTCAGGCTCAGCGCAGCGCAGAGGGACGTTTCATTCTCTGCCCGGATTACCTCAGCCTCTTCCCCTTCAGGATGCCTGAGGTCGGCTGTCCCTTCCTCAGGAAAGAAAACCCATCCCCCCCTCCTCATGAAGTCTGAGACGGCTAAGACTTTGAGCCCAAGTCTGAGGAGAGACGGACCGACCTCCCGCGGGTCGAGTCTGCCGCACCCCACCCTTCACTTCTTAACAAAGTGGGGGGGTGGCGACACAGGACACTGTGCTGTGACTGAAAACTAGGTACCGGTGTTAAGTCAGAACCCCAGAATTTAGGTCCCGATGTCTCCCCTCCGGAGGATAGACTGTAAAGGTGACCTCATTCGGATGCAAATAGACCCATGTACGCGGTGAATCCCGGGTCCCTGGCTCCCACTTAACCATACAGCAGGGAGGTCCAGGTTTCCACCCGCAGAGACGGCTGCTCAGGGAGGGACGCAGCCGAGAAAGGGAGAGGCTCTGGGAGGCGCAGGGACCAGCGGGGAGGAGCAGCGCAGAGAGCCGGAGGGCGGAGCTGAGGGTTCGGGCTCAGAGAAGGAGCTGAGACGGACCCTGGAATCAACATGACCGACCTTCATTTTAGAACTGCCAGGCGGGGGACGGACAGACCTCGCCGTGTCTCAGAGGCCGGATGCCGACATTCTATGTTTCTGTTGTATCTTGCCCCAGGACTGGGACAGATCATGGTCCCTTCTAACGTGCATTGGGGGGGAGGGGGCACAGTGTGTACCAAGTACATATGTGAGTTCTAGAATCAGACCGGGTGTGGCCAGAGGTTAACACGAGAGGGGTCCCTGGGAACCCACCCCTCCCCCAAGCCTCCCATGGGCCAGTGGGCCCTCGTGGGGTGTCAGGAACAAGTGGATGGAACACCCATTTTCTCCTGTCCTCACCTATCTCTCCTTCCGCCCATCACCCTCTTTCCTGTGCTGTGGGGGGCGTTAGAGCCAGAGGCCGGGACATGGTTAAAAGCGGGTTTTAGCAAGGCGACCTGTGTGTTTAAAATCGCCGCCTGACCGAGGGTGCCGAGTGGCGCGAGGCTGCTTGGCCCCAGGGAAGGAGGAGGTGACTCTGTCTACGACTTCTGGCTCTCGCACAGAAGAACAGCTGAAGGCCCTGAATGGGTCCCAGCTGGCTGCCCACAGGCGCCTGGAGACCCCGGGTGGCAGGTGCCGCGTGTGCCTCCCAACTCCTGAACCTCCGACCTGTCCCTTTCCTCTCCTGCTGCAGAATAAACGTGCTGCTTCGAGGCGGCATCTCAGAGTCTCCATCCCAGCTCTGAGACCCACCTGGTCCCGGCTCCTCCCTGAGTTCCGTCTCTGCGCCTCTCCTAACTCCTCGTCACCTCCCCGTGGGCTCAGTCCTCTCCCGCGCGGGTCACAGCGCTGGTCCCGCCCTGTTCCCAGGGCAGAGAGGAGCCTGAGCAGACACACGCGCGGGTGATGTCACTCTACAGCAGGGGCAGTCAACCCTTTCATACCCACCGCCCACTTCTGCATCTCTGTCAGTAGCAACATTTTCTCACCGCCCACCGGTTCCACAGTCATGGTGATTTATAAAGTAGGGAAGTCACTTTACTTTATAAAATTGATAAAGCATAGTCACAGCAAGTGAAAGCATATAATAATAATTACTTACCAAGTATGTCGGATTTTCGCTAAGTTTGGCAGAATAAATCTTCATAAAACAACTTACTATAGTTAAATCTATCTTTTTATTTACACTTTGGTTGCTCCGCTACCGCCCACCATGAAAGCTGGAGAGCCCCCTAGTGGGCGGGAGGGACCAGGTTGACCAGCACTGATCTACACCATCAAGACCGGCTGGGCGGGGCCGAGAAAGAGCAAGGAGCCCAGATCAGAGATCAGAGCGGAGATCAGAGAGGCCAGGGGAGGGCGGACCCAGAGCAACGCTGGCCGGCCGAGGCAGCGGGGCGCTCTGCCTCCCGGGAAGCGGGGAGACTCAGCGCCCCCTGAAGGGATAGGGAGAGCCGTGTTTCAGGAACAGGAGTCTTTAGTCACGACAGACGGAGGAAGGACAGGAGAGGGAAAATGCCCGACCACACTCAGTAAGGGGACCGGCATGGAGGGGTCAGAGATGCCGGGGGCACGATTCCCTGTCCCTATGACAACTTTCTCCCCCGCCCCCTGCTGTGGTCTTCTCCTGCCCGCCCTCCCACAACGTTCAACCACGCAACGGCTGTGGGCGCTCTCAAAATGGAAAACTGGAAAATTCACACAATATCTAAAATAGTGCACTGTAACTACCTTATCCCCAAAGGATACGTAAATGGTCCGAAAAATGTCTCTGATACAAAGTTAAGCCGCACCATTATTATTATTATTATTATTATTATTATTTTGTGAACTATGAAAGTAGTATATTTGATGCAGAACAAAATACACAGAGAGGAAGAAAGAAAGGAAGGAAGGGTGAGGCTGGCTATTGTCATAGCAATGGCCTAGATTCTCCACGAGTTCTCTCTTAAAAATAGTAACAGTAGAATTTTGGAGTTTTTTTTTTTATGTCTCCTTAACTTTGCTGGAATCACTAATAGGAGCTTTCAATTATCGGGAAACCAAGACTCATGGAGCTGGATTTTGCATAATGTCTCCCTTTCCCTTGCAACTTCCCCAAGCAAACCGCAACACTGTATCCCTGCCTTCCTCTTAAGCAAGGACAGCATCGTGAACAGTGAACTCCTCCGGGCTTTCAACTACATAGATTCAAAGATCCACAACGGCTGTTTCGTCGGAAAATGTCAGCGGCCCTTCTGCAATGATCTCACTCAGGCGAACCATGGAGAGTTTTGAAAAAACGGAAATTCTACTGTCCTCACTTGCAAAGATTCCCCTTAACAGCCGTTCCTCCTCGGACACACGGACACTGGAGCGGTCCCGGGAAACTGGAAGAACAGCTACAGAACAGAGGAGAAACGGCAAGTACAGCCACTGACGCCAGCGGACGCGTCCCAGGTCCGTGGGCTCCCACCCGCCGCCCCCGGGAAGTGTCCGCCGACCACTCACAGGGAAATGCTCCCGTTTTCCCGGAAGAGGGCTCGGAGGGTCGGGAAGTTCCAGGTACACGGACACCGGTTTCAGTGCTCTCATTCGAACCCGGGACCGTGTTGACTGCCAAACGTGGCTCCCGTGAAACGTGACCGGGTCACCCACATGGCAAAGGTGAAGGATGCCCACTGAAATATCACAACCCCGCCACGTCCGAGCTCGGCTCCAGCTTCTGAGCCGGCGGGGACACCAGGGTGCCCGGGCGGCCATGCCTTTGCCCGTTCCCAGCAGTCGTTAGGATGTGACTGGGAACACGCAGTGCGTGGTGTTGATTTCTGCCTGTGGGAACGCACCGGCGTTAGGCTACAGGTCTGGGGAGGCCCCCTGTGTGCTGTTTCGGTCTCTGACAGAAGCACTCTGTCCCATGCTTTCTGAAGCCGGCTGGCTGTCAACACCACCTTGGGGGACTTTCGGTGACAGTCACTCTCAGAGGGTTCCTGGTCTCCACAGAAGTCTATAGATAAAAAGAGGGAAGAAGGGAGTCTTTGATGATTTTCGTAGGTGGCAGCAGGGTGCGGAGAAGCATTTTGGGAGCAAGGCAGTGGTCCTGGGGACTGTTACCAGGACCCCCGGAGAGTGTCACTTGTCCCTAATAAATCAAAGGAACCTGTACCTCGCACTGCAAGTTCAAGCTTAAAAACGAGGCGCACAAACGACCTACCTCCAGAGTGCTGCTGGGAGAAACGGCCAGGTCTGGGGGTCAGAGAGGTCTGTGGTCACCACGAGTTGACCAGTAATGACGGGAGGGGGGGTGTCCTAACTGAGGCAGGTCCTTTAGCATTTCCGAGACCTGGTTTTCTGATCGTTATGAGGAAAACAACACTTGTGTCCAAGGAAGGAGAAACGTGACAGGCTCAGCCAGAACCGGTACCAGGTAAGTAACTGGGAAATGTTCGTGCCCCCCCCCAGCCCTTACATAAGAGTCTTCTGAAAAACGCCGGCCTCCTCCCTTTATAACACAGAGTGGGTTCTTACTTGTCACACCTGATGGAAAACCCAGTTCCCCGCGGGAGAGGTGCACACGGGGTTGCCCGGGGAGGAGAGGTGCACACGGGGAGGAGAGGTGCACACAAGGAGGAGAGGTGCACACGGGGTCTCCCGGGGAGGAGAGGTGCACACGGGGTCGCCCGGGGAGGAGAGGTGCACACGGGGGCGCCCGGGGAGGGGAGGTGCACACGGGGAGGAAAGGTGCACACGGGGAGGAGAGGTGCACACGGGGAGGAGAGGTGCACACAAGGAGGAGAGGTGCACACAAGGAGGAGAGGTGCACACGGGGTTGCCCGGGAAGGGGAGGTGCACACGGGGGCACCCGGGGAGGGGAGGTGCACACGGGGAGGAGAGGTGCACACGGGGAGGAGAGGTGCACACAAGGAGGAGAGGTGCACACGGGGTTGCCCGGGGAGGAGAGGTGCACACAGGGACACCTGAGCAGGAGAGGTGCACACGGGGGCGCCCGGGGAGGAGAGGTGCACACGGGGAGGAGAGGTGCACACGGGGAGGAGAGGTGCACACAAGGAGGAGAGGTGCACACGGGGTCGCCCGGGGAGGAGAGGTGCACACAGGGACACCTGAGCAGGAGAGGTACACACGGGGTCACACGGGGAGGGGAGGTGCACACGGGGAGGAGAGGTGCACACGGGGCCGCCCGGGGAGGAAAGGAGGAGAGGTGCACACGGGGAGGAGAAGTGCACACGGGGAGGAGAGGTGCACACGGGGTCACGGGGAGGAGAGGTGTGCACGGGGTCGCCCGGGGAGGAGAGGTGCACACGGGGTCACAGGGAGGAGAGGTGCACACGGGGATGCCTGGGCACTCTGCAGGCCGGCCGGATCAGGCAGAGAACTCCCCTGAAGTCCCGGAAGACAGTGTTCTCTGACTGTCTTTCTTAGGCTCTGAGGGTGACTCATCATTGTCAGTCCCCTGGTTGGCAGCCCTAAAGTTCTCTCCTTATTTTTAGAATAAAGTTATCTTTATACGGTTTTGAGGGCCCCGCACGGACTGAGGCCTTCTTTGCCGAAGCCTTACCCCTCCCCTCCACGCCTCCACGGTCACACTTGAAGCCGAGTGTTCTGATCGACTGCAGGGAGCTCTGCCCGCCTCCCCTCTGAGTCTCCCCCTGAACTCTTCCCTGGTAGCTCCCCTCCCTCCTCCTCCTCCTCCTCCTCCTCCTCCTGCTCCTCCTCCTCCTCCTGCTCCTCCTCCTTCTCCTCCTCCTCCTCCTTCCTGCTTCAATTAGAACCAGAACATTCTCTCAACCCTACGGGCCCTCCCACCATCCTCAGATCACCCCGTGTGCCTGCGCAGCATGAAGCTCTCACCTAGATGATACACTTACAGGGCGTCTGTGTGGTGGTTTAACCCCTCTCAGGCCCGGTGACACCCCGAACCTCCGGAGAGCCACGCCTCCTTCGCCCCCCCAGGCCCTCGGACGCCCCCATGCCTCTCCTCAGTGCATGCCCACGTGCACTTGTGGACAGAAGTCCCTGGCATGTGAGCTATCGTAGGTGGGCATGTTTTCATTTTATAGAAGGAAAGACCTAGTTTAGTTTCGTAGCAAAGCCTCATGGAATTTCCAGCCTCATTTCTCAGCTCTTATTACAGACAGTTGTGTAAGCACACAAACTAATTTTCTGTCTATAATGAGGGAGAAATGGATGAAGTAGTTTCGTCAGAGTCACAGAGTGACCGGAGGAGGAGTGACCGGAGAGCAGGGTTTCGCTCCTGGACGTACTGACTGACACGCAGGGCCGAGAACCCCGTGTCGCTCAGGGTAACATGTTTAACTTCCCACCATCCCTGGCCCTGGCCCTTCAGACACCTGCAGCACCTGCTAAAATACGTCCAGATGTCACTACGTGTCTCCTGGGTGACCAACTGTCCCTGGTTGAATACCACAGACACAGAGTCTCCGTATCAAAACACAGCCTTAGTTCTGCATGAGCCACAAACCCAGGAGGGCGGCCAGTGGGTGGAGGACACAGCTCCACCCAGGAAAATGCTGTCGGGTTTAGAGGAGAACTTCTCTTTTCAAAGGACGGGGCGTTTCAGCCTGTCTGGTCTCACACTGCTGCCCCTGGCCACGGGAGGTCGGGGCCCCATCACTGCTCGTGTGCAAATGCAGCGTCTCGCGGCCCCACGCCCTGGCGGAGCCCGTGAGCAGCCGTGACCCCCCGGCCTCCAGACCGCTCTGCCGGGATCCGGAAAACCCAGCTCCACACCCGTCCCCCCACGGGTCCTCAGCCAGCATTTTGACGTGTGTTTTTTTTTTATATATATAACGTCGGTTTTCAGCATTAGACGAGATTGTGTTCACATCTCATTGGGCAAAGGCAGAAGACTGGAATAATGGGAAAATTATATTTCTTCAGTATTTCTAGTTCAATGAAAGATGAAATAGAATTGTTCGGGGGAAGGGATGGGTTGGGAAAAAAGAAAACTGAAAATTCCAGAAACCTTAGAGAACCGGAGAATAAAATATTTTTTTGCTGCTAAAAATTGGCAATATGGACGGACCGATCGGCTGCCGGATCCTCACCATTCCATTCCAGTGTCACCTGTCCGGTGACATCTCCCACAACATCTGTGCTCCAAAGAGGACAGGTCTGGTCAGACCTCGCAGGGATGACCTGTTCTGGTTGTGCTCTGCCCTGTTCATTCCCTGAAGGTAGGTATGTGTTCAACAATGTATCACACAGTCCTTAGGATCTGGGAGGAACCCAAATGGTCTGCTTAACCAAGACATGAGTGAGTGCGTGAGCCGTCAAGCAGGGGATGTGAGTGAAGCTCACGCTAGTTAGTTTGCCTCTGTCTTAAGATAATAATAATAAAAAAAGATGACTGGCTACCAAGCCTATTGATCAACCTGCCTAAGTGTCGGTGCAATTTCCATCAGGATCTGCGTGGCGGGTGAACTGTTCACGGGCATAGCGGGAACTGCAGAGGGATACCGGACGATGCCACGCGGCTCAGTAACCGCACGACGATACGCCCTTCCCTGCAAGCAGACGACGAGCCCAGCTCTGCAGCATGAGCCGTGCTGTTTCCCATGAACTCGGGTCCAGTTCACTGAACGGTGCAGACCCAGTGGTTGTACCTGTGTGGCCTCCCACCTGGCAGTCACTATTTGGCTAGGGGGAGGGCTGCCCTTGGGTGACCCAACCCTTGTCAATGAATCCTTAGCCTAAGGGAGTCAGAGAAGGCGGTTATTTGCCTTGGATGGGTTGAAGAGGCTCAGCAGGGTTAAATGACTCCACGCACACATGACGTACTCAGGAACCCACCGGTGACACCCAGCTGCAGCCGAAGAGCAGAGAGATGCACCCCCCCCAGGGTTCAAGGTGATTGTGAGAAGGAAAAATGCACACTTTTGCCCACGCACCCTAAGTTCCAAAACAGTCATTATTACACATAACCAGTAAGTCGATCGACGGTGAACTTTCCTTCTGACCCTGTGCCGTGGCTGACCAGCAGCTCCGCGTTCTACGTGCCAATCGGGAAACGGGATGGGTGGGGGGAGAATCCGACAGAACGGATGAGGGAAAATCGATTTTTTTTAACGGGTTCTGAGAAGCAGCCTGCCTTTATTTTTCCCACAGCAAGTTGACACGATTCACTGTTCAGGACTGATTACAATGCAAACTTACTTCAATTACCCAGAGCATTCTAGATTCCTGAGGTCAATAAGGAGGCTTATCATTTTGCTGTAGTCTGTTTCTAGACATATTAAATGGTTCGGGGAGAAAGAACATTATATATATATTTCCTGAGTGCTTAATGTGCCAAGCACTGGTTAAGTGCTTTTAAATCTTCTAACATTGCAGCCATCTCCCCCCCCCCCACCCCCGCCCCCGTGAGATAGACATTCCATCTCCTCATTTTAGGTGCAAAATGCAGGCTCAAAGCTCAGAGGGTGAGCTTGTCCAAGGTCACACGATGCCCAAGACATGGAGTTACTGAGACTGCTAAGTGGGCTGTGACATCATCTTGAATAAATGGAAACACTGTAGCCTCTTAATCAAGTATCCTGAAGATGAGGCTAATAGAAACTGTTCTAACCTCGAACAAATGATTCTGCCCCAGGCCACGTTCCATGCTAGATAAGAATGTCGCATGGGGGCAAGCCACATGTCCCCAAACCACTGATTAGGTTACAGGGTAGGTTCATAAATCAAATGCTAAGGGTAGAGATCGTGCATCTGATTACATAAAAGACAATAGCAGGAGTGGTTTTTAAAATCCTCTAACTGAAATATGATCTATTCTGTATCCTTTCGGGAATGATGTTGAGTAACACAGTATTTTAAACTTACAGCTGTTACAGCAAGGATACCGAGTACAGATAAAAGATTAAGAGCACGGTGGTTATTTATAATAGTTACTCAAAGCTAAACTAGACGTTGCAGGATAATATAATTGGGATTATAGACTTCTTTATTTTTTATTTTTTTGCCTTGAGAAGGGACGGAACCCACTCCCTGGAAAGGTCCTTAAAAAATCTGAGTTTTATTCTCATCGGGCCCCTTGCACCCAAGTTACTCATCTTGTTGCTGAGAATATACTCCCAGCTGTCAAAATTTTAGTATCAATCAACCATCTCTCCGCACGCCGGGCTCTGCTTCGGAAAAGCTTGGCTGACAAATCGATAAATCTGTCTCCCGCCTGCATGTTTACGTTTGCGGTACCTGCTCCAGCCGCACGCCAGACAGACGGCGAGGGCAAATCAAGGCAACAGATGCAGCCATTTTTGCTAAAACTGAACAAAAGAGTCAAGAACCAACACGAGGAACGTGCCGGTCCCTCGAAGTTGGTGGCACCAACGGAACTCGGTGTTCACTCCAGCCCTGCCGGAAGCCAGATGGTCTCACTCGGTTCTCAAAGCAGAACCCAGCGGTTCTGGGTGTGGAAACAGGTGTCCTGGCCCCTCACAGCACGCAGGGACCTGGTTCTGAAACCCAAGCCCTCGCAGCCCCGCGCCGGCTGCCTGGAGCCCGGTGAGCATGTTTGAGGAGACTTCCAAGTGCTCAGCGGGCACACGCTCTGGTTTGACAAGCACAGGCCCAGGTCTCGTGTTGCAATCATAGTTACCAGGCACCAGGCCATCTGCTGCGCGAAGATTCTGATGGTGTTGGCAGTCCTGGAATGTCTAGTGAAAATAGGCAAGTCTTGAACAGCATTCAGATGTCTCCTGCAGAATTTTTATTTTTCTCCTCTGCTCCCTGAGTGTCGAGAGCTAGCTGTCACAGAAATGACCACACAGCCCAGAGGCAGCATCTGCCACTTCCCCCAAGTCTTGGTTCAACTCTGGAGCGCTCTGCCTGGCCGGTGCCTGTAACCACCCCGCCTCTTCCCTCCCCGGCAGCGGGAAGTGCCGGAAACAGTGGGGAATGGAGACCCTGAGTCTAGTGTGGAATGTGTTCTCTGGCGCAGGACTGGCAAACAGGAAGCCCCCACCCCGGGCACCTACCCAGGGGAGTTCTGGGAGGCAAGAGACGTGGCGCCCCTGGTGGTCAGCACTGATATGACACATTAGCTGGGATCTACCCGTCCTGACTGGAGTGTGTTAGATCTGAGCTAAGCGCTCCCCGTGGTTTGCTGAATCTCAAAGAAGTCCTTGGGGTGCCTGCCAAGCCTAGAGTCCTGTCTCTTAGAAGAACTCAACTCCCAGAGCCTGGTGGAATGGTCTCTCTTTGCCCTACAAAGTGATGGGAGCTGGGGTTTGTTTTATTTCTCTTTATCGAATGTCTCTTCCTCCTCCTCTTCTTCTTCTTCTTCTCATTATTAGTATAATCATCATCATCATCATCATCATCAGTAGGTGGGGAGGCAGAGAGACAGACTTCCAAATGCATCCTGACCAGGATCCACCCAGCTAGCCCCCTAGGGGGCGATGCTCTGCCCATCTGGGACCGTTGCTCCATTGTTCAGCAACCGAGCTATTTTTTAGCACCTGAGGCGGAGGCCATGGAGCCATCCTCAGTGCCTGGGGCCAACCTGCTCCAATCGAGCCATGGCTGCAGGAAGGGAAGAGAGAGAGAGAGAGAGAGAGAGAAGAGAGAGGAGAAAGGGTGGAGAAGCAGATGGGCACTTCTCCTGTGTGCCCTGACCAGAAATCAAACCCAGGACATCCACACACCAGGTGGATGCTCCATCCACTGAGCCAAGCAGCCAGGGCCAAGAATTTCTGATTACCATGCGGGGACTAAATTAGACTCAACCCAGGAGCCACTGGGTCATGTTAATATAGGGCTGAGATGACCACTTTTAACTGACTCTGCACTAACCCAGAAAGAAGAATCTGCAAAGAGAAAAGGAAAAGGCACGGCAGGAAAAGAGGGAGTCAGACAGACGGACGGACGGACGGATGCAGACAGACCACGCTGTCCCAGGCATATAGAAAGGGCCACACCCGTGCGCCTGACGGTCACTCCTGACTTCAGCCAAGCGTAACTGGAGGTTCTGTGAGACGCCTTGTACTCGTCCAGGGGACTAGGTTTTCGCTTGGGCTTATTTAAAGGGGTCGGGGGGGGCATCTCTGCTCCTCGCAACAGAGATTTCTCGGCCAAGGTGCTGACCACCAGGACCTGGCAGCCCAGGCCAGCCTGTCTCTCCAGTCCGATCCTGGGGGCCCGAGCTCCCTGGGACCCGCGCTGTCGTTTCTGCCCCCCACCACAGCCGCTGGGTGATCTCGGGCACAACGGCTCCAACGCTTCCCGTTTCTGTGTCTTCATCCCTAGACTGTGAATAACACGCCGCGTCCCGATGCCTCGACTCACAGGTCAGAAGTTCGGAGACACGCTAAACAGAGCTCCCTGAGAAACAGGCAGGTTGGCCCGACTCAAGGTTGTAAGCAGGTGCCAGCTTCAGGGGCCCATCCTGCACAGGGTTGGCTGCTCTAAACGGCCACGCTGCCTCTGCAGCAGCCCCCGCGGCTGACACGGCAGTCCCTGTCCCCTGGGCGCTGGCAACTCCCCTATCTCATCTGACACAACGAATCCCCCAGACGCCTCCTGCTGCCAAGGCCTCTCGTTCTCTCCTTTTAGAGCCTTTTCATTTGTATCTTCCCCAAATGGTTTCAGTCTTGTTTGTCAAGTGGGATTCTCGCCTCGCCGGGCGCTCCTGGCCCTTTGATCAGCGGCACAGGCTGGCAAGGGTTGCTGGCACGCCACCAGCACTGCAGAAGCCGTCGGCAGCTTCTCCGCAGCCAAGTGCCATCCTCCTGCAGCGCCAGCCCCGGGCAGCCTGGCACCGCGGTCTCCTCTGCGACCTGAGTCTCACACCTTTTTTGGGCCACGAACCGGTTTAATGTCAGAAAATATTTTCACGGACCAGCCTTTAGGGTGGGGCGGATAAATGTATCACGTGACCGAGACAAGTGTCAAGAGTGAGTCTTAGACGGATGTAACAGAGGACAAGCGTTAAGTGTGAGTCTTAGACGGATGTAACAGAGGGAATGTGGTCATTTTTAAAAAATAAAACATCGTTTAGACTTAAATATAAATGAAACGGAAATAATATAAGTCATTTATTCTTTCTCTGCAGACCTGTACCAAATGGCCCACGGACCGGTACTGGTCCGCGGCCCGGGGGTTGGGGACCACTGCTTTAGAGCATGAAGCAGCCTCCCCCCCCACCCCTGCTCAGGTCTCCCAGGGACCTGTTCCTGCAGAGTACAAGTCAACATCCACCCGTCCTTTCAGGGAATTAAGCCCATTCCCCTTCCGTCCCTGTGGGAGGAAAGCCGACCGCTGGGAAGGTAGATTTGCACCGTGGACATGAGCGAGACACCCCCCTCCCCAGCCCGCTCCATCATGGGAAAAGCACAGCTGGAAAATGGGCACATCTGTGCAGGTGACAATGTTACTCTGGACAAGTCGGTCAGCATTCTGAGCTGATGTCCTCCACTGCTTCCTGCCGGACGCACCCTGGCTTCCCCCCCCCTCGGGGGGGGGGCCCGACTCGTGTGTCTCTGGACCTCGTCTCCGCGGGAATAGTCACGGTCTCCAGCTCTCTGTGCAGGACGCAGAGCGCGAGCAACGCAGCCGACAGGTGAGAGGGGAACTCGCTAGAGGGACGTCAGACACGTCATCCTGAAGGCCTGCAGTCACCACACTGCACGGAAGTGAAGCATTTTCGTTGGAGGCTACCGCCTGCTTCGGTGGTGGGGGGGCAAGGCCGGTATTCATCGAGGTTGCTTAGGCTCAGCTATGACCATCCCGGAAGGTCAACGGCTTCACGTCCTGGGGTTTCATCTCTTTTCTTCCCATGACGACGCTGCAGGTGCCGCTTCCCTGCGACCCCCCCCCCCCCCCCGTGTGCCTTTGGTACACCTGCCTCGCTGAGACTCCCGTCGGGGGGGTCAGACACATCTGGACGGTTCCTGATTACATTCTATCTATAAGTGGCGTTTGAACATGGGCTGAGGGTTATTCCTTTGTAGCTATAATTCACAAACAAATAATTAAGCAAGAATCGTGAAGAGGGATGTAGCTTTCTCCTCGATGGAATCTAGCCGGGGACCGCCTGGCCTCCCCCGCCATGGCGTGCTCTCCTTAAACGTAGCCCTCGACTTCAGCTTAACCCTCGTACACATCTCAGACTCTGCCACCAACGCCGGTCTCTTCTGTTCCAAGTTGCTGGGATGGAGACATCCTCGTCCCTGTGAATCTTGACGTTCCTTTGATTCCCCTGCGATCAGCCCCTCAGGGGAGGGTCCCCTGCGATCGGCCCCTCGGGGGAGGGTCCTCTGTGATCGGCCCCTCAGGGGAGGGTCCCCTGTGATCAGCCCCTGGGCGGAGGGCCCCCTGAGATCAGCCCCTTGGGGGAGGGTCCCCTGAGATCAGCCCCTCGGGGGAGGGTTCCCTGGGATCAGCCCCTGGGCGGAGGCTTCCACACCACTGCGTGCGCGTTCTCTCGCTCTCTCGCTCTCTCTCGCTCTCTCTCCCTGGAGCGCAGTGGAGTTTAAGAGGATCACTCAGCAACCGGCTGGGCCCCTGCTCTCCAAACCTTGGTGTTCATGGCTCAGGAGACCCCGGCTGGGACACCTCCCATCCTGTCTTTGCCGCCAGCGAGGTCCCTCCTGTCCGTGTGGAGACAGGGCCTCCGGCGACCTTGTAGACAGCTGCAGGGCTGACTGTCCCTTGGAGCCTCCTTCTCCACCCCCAGCAGGGGTATCCAGGCACTTCCACCTCATTCCACCTCATCCCTAACCTTTCGTTCCCGAGGTGGATGACCCGGGAAAGAACCTCCCCTTCTCCACGGCGCGGTCAGTCCTTGACCCGGGAGACAAGGGCCTGGCTCCCTTCCGAGTGGATCTCCATGGGGGCGGGGGCACCTTCTGCTCCGGTGTCCTTACCCCGTTCCCAGCGGGCTCAGCCCGGGTGCAGCACGTTGACACCCCCCGGCTGGGTGGCATCTGTCCCCTCCAGACAGAGCTGGCTGCTTCCTTTCAAGTCGCCAGCTCGGATCCCCCAGGAAGGTTCCCCAGGATGAAGCTTCTCGAATGTCTCTGGCTGGTTTCTGACTGGCTTCCGTGAACCGGGGTTCCTTCCATTGGCCTGTCAGCACTCCAGCGGAAACCCCACTCCACTCTGTATCTGAACGTCCCCGCGAGTCACGCGGCCCAAGTGTGCGGGCCAGCGAACCGGGAGCCATGTGCACAGTCGGCTGACAGCCCATCCGGTCCTGGAAGCTCCGGTGTTTAACAAGTGTCCTGTACAGTCTTCCGACAGACGTGTCCTTATTCAGTTATTTTTCTCTTTAAACACTGACCGGGCTGAACCGAGCCGACTCGTTGGCCTCCGGGTTGTATTTGTAGCTGCACCTTTGACGGCGATGCTCAAACCCTGGGAGTCTCTGGTGTGGGGACCCCCTTTCCGAGGAGACTCTGACAGCACTTACACTCTGTTTGGGGTGAGCTAGGAAGTCTCTCTTCCTGGTGGGAAGGGCTGGACAGGTGGCCGCTCTACATGTTCTGAAGACACTGCTTTGCAACACTGACGAGCCACCGTGTCTGTCTTAGTGTAAACACCACGCAATCAGAGAGGCGCCCTGATCTCTCCCTCGTCCCCGTGCGGTAAGAGCAGATCGGCCAGCCTACTCCGGAAGGCCTCTTAAGAGGTGTCTTAGGGCCGTGGACACACACGCCTTTCCTCTTCGTATGACCTCTGGAGAGCCGCATGACAGCAAAGCCGACTTCATTCAGCCCAGAGGTTTCGGGAGACGGGACGGTTGTTTAAATGGTCCCGAACGTCACAAACCCGGAGGGGGAAATGCATCAGTTTTTGCAGTGGCTTGTGTGAGCCACACTTCAAGTACTAATGACTGAGTAACTAAATTAAGAGAAACTTGGGATAAAGTAGGGCATTTCCTAAAAAACCTGTCAATTCCAAATCTGCTTAAAGAAAAGTACCCACGTATCCAAGGCTTCCAGTCCCAACTTCCTGTTTTATGGCTGAGAAAGCAAAGCCAGGGGAGTCTAACGATCTCTCTGACGGCACACCGTCGTTTAATACAAAGCGGGAAAGGGGTCCCGGAGTCCCGACGATGTCCGGTCTGTGTTCCGAACCCATCGGTTCACAGAGAGGGACAGGTCGCAGAATGCTGACCTCCTTGTGGGTCATGTGACCTGAGTACCGTTTCTTCAAGATTAGGGCGTTGATGCTGCAAATGCCGACTTCTGAGAAGTGGGCGGACTGCGCTAACGTAGACCAGCACCCACCGAAAAACAGAAGCATCACGGATACAAGATAACTACATTTAAAAATAAATTCCTTCAAGCTTTAAAAGAAAAAAAAAAGAGGGAATTCTAAAGGCGGCGTAGAGGGCAGAGAGTAAGACAGGGGTCCCCAAACTTTTTACACAGAGGGCCAGTTCACTGTCCCTCAGACCGTTGGAGGGCCGGACTATAAAAAAAACTATGAACAAATCCCTATGCACACTGCACATATCTTATTTTAAAGTAAAAAAACAAAATGGGAACAAATACAATATTTAAAATAAAGAACAAGTAAATTTAAATCAACAAACTGAACAGTCTTTCAATGGGAACTATAGGCCTGCTTTTGGCTAATGAGATGGTCAATGTGCTCCTCTCGCTGACCACCAATGAAAGAGGTGCCCCTTCCGGAAGTGCAGTGGGGGCCGGATAAATGGCCTCAGGGGGCCGCATGCGGCCCGCAGGCTGTAGTTTGGGGACCCCTGGAGTAAGACCACACAGGGAGAAGTAAACATTGGCTAACTGATGCCGCATCAGGCGATTTTCAGGAGGAGGATAAAATAACACAGGGGTCCCCTCACCCCATGACAGGAAACTAGAAAACCCAAGATAAGCAACCTCAAGACACGTATGGATGTTTGTTGTTGGCCCCGGGCTCAACACGTCCCCGCCGCAGACAAATGGAACCATAGGCATCACCGCGGGTGAGGACGGGATTCACCGAATGCAGAAAACACACCCCAATACTGGCATGGGACACCACCCATCCCGGGGGGGCTGCTGGTAGCAGTCAGAGCACACCCCCTTGTGGCACACTGTCACAACACAGAGCAAACGATGCCACAGGGAGAAACCTGACACCAGCTGGCACTACCAAGGTAAAAGCCAGCCGAGGAGAAAGGAGAAGCTCCCGCAGAAGGCGTCGCCGGCACGGCACACGCACGTGGGATGCGAGGTGTGGAAATAAAAGCTTGCAAGCCCGGGGAGAAACTAAGGGCCCGTAAAACGACTGCAGATAAAAGGGAGTGGAAACACCATGAAACAGCAGAGCATCACGATAAAAGGAACACCGGAAGATGAACCCAACGGAACTCCTGGCGAGCATGTTCTTTTTTTTTTAAAGATGATGGAAAGTTCCGAAACCCAGTGGCATGGGGGGGGGGGGGCAGTGAATGATGTGCTGGTTCACACACATCCTGGCTCTCTCTTATTTCTGGGCATACGGGACTGTCATTATCTCCCTGCCCTCGCTGGACTCATCCACGACTACGTGGTGGCCGCCTTTGCCAATGAAATGTCAGCACAGAAGGCGTGCCAGAGCGGGGAGAGGGAGCTTTCAATCACCGTGGAACCGCTGCCCGACGCCGGCCGCACCGGCGTGGGTCCCTGAGCAGACGGAACCCGCGCAGCCCCCACGGCCACGTGTGCCGGGCAGGGAACACGGGAGGGGAATAACTTCTGTGGTTATTGCGTGGGGTGTTATTTGCGAGGGGGGCACACACGAGCTACGTCCTGACCCGGAGGCACAAAGCTACATCGCAGAGTGGACACGGAGGAGGAATTCAAACGACAGAGAAGGGACTTGAAAAATTTGCCGGGAATGCAGAATGCAGATGGAAGGAAATAAAAAAAAAAGTATATATATATATGAAATGATAACTAGATGTGGAGAGGAGAACTAAATGGTCCAAAACAGGTATAACGAGAGGCACAGGCCTGGCCGGGTTGCTCAGTTGGTTACAGCTCTGTGCCAACATGCCCCCGTCGTGGGTTTGATCCTCACTCAGGGCACATACCTCGGCCCACCAGTGAATGCAGAATAAATGGAACAACAGATCAACCCCCCCCCACCTCTCTCCCTTCCTCTCTCTCTAGAATCAATAAAAATCTTTTTAATTAAAATAAATAGATAGATAAGCAGAAAAGGACAAAAAAAAAAAAAGATCTTTAGGGTGAATATTCAAATAAATGATGAAACAGAATTTTCCGAAACTGAAAAGAACACACGTGTCCTCAGATTGAAAAGCGACACGTGAGGTTTCTGAGGTCAGACCAGATCGGGCGCGGTCAGGATGGCGTGGCCGCAGACGACCCACGCGGGGAGACTAAGAACAAGCGCGTAATGAAATATGTCACAACGAAGCCGCAGGGCTCCCCACACAGAGAGGAAAATCTCAATGGCAAACAGAGAAAGAAGACACATCACACAAAAGATGATCCAGGTGCCCAACAGAAGACTCATTATCTACAGTAACAAAGGAGAGAAAACAATGTAACAATATCCTCACGGTATCGAGAGGAAAAGGTATTGTCAAGAAGGATTTCCAACGCTAGTTTAACATTATACAAAAATCACTCTAAAAGAATGATGTGTCACGATAAATAATGATTAACAGGTAGCTATTATGAGAACATAGGGCTTTGTCGAGAAAAAAGGATTTTGAACTCGAAGAAAGCGGGATGCCCAAGGAATGATGAACAAAATTAGTAAATTACAAAAAAAGAAATCTATGTAATTTAAGCCTTAACTATCTTAAACATAAAAATAACAATACGAACTGGAGGAAAAACAAAGTTGAACAAAGATACTACATCTACCACAGTAACTTGGAACTCCGTGTGGTACAGTCCGAGTGGAAACTGTGTCAGTTTGATCGGGGACATTATTTACATTGGACACCGCTCAGTTAATTTTTTTTTTTTTTTTTTTTTTTTTACTATTCTGAAGCTGGAAACAGGGAGAGACAGTCAGACAGACTCCCGCATGCGCCCGACCGGGATCCACCCGGCATGCCCACCAGGGGGCGACACTCTGCCCATCTGGGGCGTTGCTCTGTCGTGACCAGAGCCACTCTAGCGCCTGGGGCAGAGGCCAAGGAGCCATCCCCAGCGCCCGGGCCATCTTTTGGCTCCAATGGAGCCTCGGCTGCGGGAGGGGAAGAGAGAGACAGAGAGGAAGGAGAGGGGGAGGGATGGAGAAGCAGATGGGCGCTTCTCCTGTGTACCCTGGCTGGGAATCGAACCCAGGACTCCTGCACGCCAGGCCGACGCTCTACCACTGAGCCAACCGGCTAGGGCCTCAGTTAAATTTTTAAGGGAAGCTACTAAAAATAAAATCGGGTGAGTAACCCAAAATGATAGGGAGGAATAGTGGAATAAAGGAAAACTCAGTCCATTAGGAGGCAGGAGGGAAGAAATACACAGAAACAAATAAAACAAAAAACACACAAAATGTGCAAACAAACAAAAAACTAACAATATATGCAGATACATAAAACCTGACACAAAAGATGGCAGGAAAAAAAAACACCTTGAAATATTTCAGGATTCAAAATAAGTACAAACAATTCCATTCCCTGGATAAAAGAGAGAAAATAAATCAGACCGGAAAATACAGCGACACGCCGCACCATCAGGAGTCACACCTGGGAGGACACAGACGGGCTGAAAACACAGGAGGGAAAGACACGCCCGGCACCTGCTCACTTCAACGAGGCAGGTACGGTCACAGCCACGTCACAGGAAGCACCCATTCTGTCAGAAAGCGTTCTGTAGAACAAGAAGAACCTTTCCATCACGAACAAAGGTCAAGTCGCCAAGCTCGAGGGCGCGGCACGCCCGCCCGCTGCTGGTGACCGGCCGTCCCCCACGCCACACGAGCTCGTGGGCACGCGGACCCCATCCGGTGCTCCTCGTCCCTGCATTCCGGCCCTGGTCTTCAGAGGACCTCACACTCTGTGGGCACTTTTGTTCCTGTGGCGCGTCCCCCTGTGAGATGCCAAACTAGAAACACCGCGTACTCATACGACTCAGTCGTAGCAGTCAGACCAGACCCTAACTCGGAGGCCAGCACGCAGCAGGTCCCAGGACAAACAACCCCACGGCCATGCAGCGGGCCGGCCCCTTCCCGCGTCCACCTGGCCAGCGCCCAGCAGCAGGCTGGTCCAACGCGCCAAGTCACGCTGCCCGTCCCCCGTAATCGCGACGGAAAATGTCTGCTTGGTATTACAATTCAGAATCCACTCCACGGGACCACCGCTCCGTCATCTGCTCTGTCTCCACGCTGTGATTGTAATGTCACTCTTCCAAGAGACAAAGGTAAATAAAAATCTCTACCATAGCCTAAAAGAAAACAAAAAAGTCATAAACGGTAGAAATGACAGACGGTGGAAATGTCCGTCGTCAGGGGTTGGCTTATGTTCTTAATGGCAGCCGGTTAAAGGTCTGCCATTAAGGTCTGGTGCTCTTCAGAGACACCAGCACCAGCACACTTCCATGCCAGTTTGCAGGGACGCGTCCTCTCCGCTGGGACATCACCGGCGTGGTGTGGTGACGCCCCTCCTGCACAGGAAACCCTACCTCCGCCCGGGAAGGGAGGGCTCTGCGGGCGGCCGGCTGGCCGAGCGCAGGGGGAATAAAACCATGCCTCTCTGTTAAATATGTCCCCGCCTCAGCACAGGTCCCTGGGAGCCTGATTCAATCTGCCAAGTGCCAGCGGAAATTCTAACCACTCTTTTCTTTTTAGGGGCACAATGCCAGCAAAAGGAAAGTCAACCTTGAGACAGTTACCCTGCCAAACAACAAAGAAAAACACGAATGCGACAGCCTAATATTTACATCCAGATTGCAACAATTTAAAATGTATCCACTTCAGAGGGTCTATTTTGCAACTGGCAGCAGGGTAAGTACTTGACATGTCTTCCTCCAAATGGTTATCGGCATCCCGGCTTAGAGTTTGAGGAATGGGGGCTGAGAGAGGTAGCGATGGAGAAATCTCACGAACCCGTCTCTGCCTGAGTCCATCCCGGCTTAGAACCTTTGTGTTCGACCAGGATCCTTACTTCCGTTAGATCTCAGGCCTGGCCGTTGGTCTTAGAATACACATCCAGGCTTTTAGGAAGACTGTGCACCAATCTGAATGGTAGTCTGAGGAGTCTTATCTATTTTGTTACATTTCTGTAGCCACAGTGTCTGAAGCAGTCATCTTTTTTTATTTATTTATTTTTCTTCTTTTTTATTCAGTGAGAGGAGGGGAGGCAGAGACAGACTCCCGCATGTACCCCGACCAGGATCCACCCGGCATGCCTACTAGGGGGTAATGCTCTGTCCATCTGGGGCGTTGCTCAGCTACCAAGCTCTTCTTAGCAACTGAGGCAGAGGCTATGGAGCCATTCTCAGTGCTCGGAGCCAACTCGCTCCATTGGAGCCTTGGCTAGAGGAGGGGAAGAGAGAGACAGAGAGAAAGGAGAGGGGGAAGGGTGGAGAAGCAGATGGGCGCCTCTCCTGTGTGCCCTGGCTGGGAATCAAACCCGGAACATCCACTCGCCAGGCCAGTGCTCAACCACTGAGCCAACCGGTCAGGGCCTGAAGTATACTTGTCTTCCAAAACACACATTTCTTAATGTACTACTTTACTGAGATGGAATTCACTGTATGTATAATTCAGTTCTTTTTAGCATATTCACAAGGTTGCGCCACCATCACCAGCGTCTAATTCTAGAAAACGTTCGTCACCCAACAAGGAACCCAGTGCCCATTAGCGGTCACTTCCCAGCCTCCTCTCTCGAGTGCCTGGAAACCACTAATGGACCTCCTGCCTCTGCAGTTCTGCCCGTTCTAGACATTTCAAACAAATGCAGTCTCACAACACGTGTCCTCGGATGTCCGGCATCCTGTATGATCACATGTCTAAGGTTCACACAAGTTGCGGCACACGTCCGTACTGCACTTCTTAGCCTGTTTTCATGGATGAATATCACCTAACCAAAGTCGGAAATCACTGGTACCAACGCAGAGGAAAAGGAACGTACCCATCCCGTCCGACTTTCTCTATGCGTGTAACTTTACGGTGTGAGCAAAGCAGCTTTAAATCATGTAAGCTCACAGGGGATATTACAGTCTCTATTTTACAGATGGGGGGGGACCCTCAAAGAGACGAGTCTGTCTCCCCAAATATCAACGCAAGGATTTGAGCACAGAGCTCTGAACACAAAAGCCCAAATTATTTCCACACACATGCCCACACACACACACCAGGAGCTAGAAGAAGTAAGGACGGACACACACACACACACACACACACACACACACACTGAGAGCCTCCAGGGACTCTGACCTGAGACTACAGAACTGCGTGAGAATGACCAAGTGCGGTTTTAACCATCTCGTTCACGGTACCCCGTTACCACAGCCTTGGGAAGCTAAGGCTGTATCTTTTATTCCGGGAAAACAGCGGCCTGTGTTGTAGGCAGTGGGTCAGGTACCTCCTTGGAGGCTAACCCTTCGAGACCTGAGTATCTGTTACGCCTCCGCAAGTGAGCGCGTTTCAGTTCATCTGACCCGCTCAACGTCCTCTTCCTTTCCCGGCAAACCGTGTGTAAAGACCGCAAGACCCTTGACTTTATTCTTGGCACGCTTTCCACCACGGCAAATTCACAAGTTCTGAATTGCCAAATCGATCAGAACCATGGAAGAGCTACTGCCACCGTATCTTCCTCCAGAGAGACCGGAGGGGAAGGGTCTCCATGTCTCCCGTTCAGGACCCCACGCAGGTGACATCGCTACCTTCCTGAACCTCAACCTTTCAGACCAACATCAGGAATGATCTCACGGTATCTCTCGATCTGCCAGGAAAGGCTCTCTGGGGGTTACCATAGAAACGGGCGATGCCGATCGAAGGTGAACTATCCGTGGGGAGGGGAAACTCTTCCGTGGGGAAGCTTACCTTTCAGGACACTGCTCGCGGCCACATCCTATGGAGTGACTGTCCGTCAACCGAGTCCTAGAACAAGAACAAAAAAACAAACCCCAGTTAAATACAGTTTCACATCGACAGGGGCCGATCTCTATCTGATGCTTAACTCGACCCACTTTAAAATTAAATCGGTAGCAAATGAAAACCGGATGGAGCCGGTGTGGATTTCCTGCTTGGCAGAGCTGCCTAGACCAGGGCCATGGGGCCAGGCTTCTCCCTCTGCACTGTCTGTCCCCCTACCCCCACCGCTGGGGAGACTTGTGACCAGTCACACTCCAGCCCTGGGGAGCACAAGGACATTTGGTGGCATTCAGAGTCAGCCTACGGGGGTCCTTTACAAAGGGTTTTAAAACCAGGAAATGCTAAGTGATGAAGGAGACACCCTGTGTTTTCGTTAGGTATATGAACATGTAAAACAAGGATAACAATACCCCCCCCCAAAAAAAAACACTCTTCCCATAAATACGGTCTTTTTATGTTCTCTTCAGGCTGCAAAGAACAACTTTAATTGCAAAATAATTTTGTACCTGAGACAATTCCCCCCCCCTGCGCCCGACTCCCCAAAGCAGATAGTTTTTTTTCCATCCGAGAGAAATACAAACAACATAATACAATAAATAAATATATCTATTCACATTCTCCTGTTTATGGATACGTGGGCATCCTCTAACCAAGTTTCTACTGTACAGAACTTCACATCTGGGAAAAATCACCATCTTGTGATATTTTTATAATTGAGAATATCATTAACTGTAGAGATCTATGTAGATTGGCCACTCAGAAATACCTCTAATTACACAAGTCTAGTCGAACTTCCATTTAAATAGAGCTGGCGTGATTGCAACAGAAATATTATATTTTCTTGATTGGCCGTAAATACATGATCGCTTAAGCGTATGGTCCCCCCTGCTGGGTAGCATAATTACTCAGCAGTCTAGTTGGGACCTGCCTCCCTTTACTTCTCAGGTTAATACCAATCATTTCCAGAAGGTGAAGACCACACCTAGGCTCCTCATTTTGCTAATATATGCGGAAGGACCTACATTTTTCCTTTCTCGTTCCCGGGGACTGCAGAGGGGGCGCACCTCACCGAGCCTCGTCTAACACGCAAGGCACGGGTGCGGGCAGACAGTGTTACAAGCCTGCTCGTGCCACAGGAAACGTTTAGAATAAGACAACAGTCAAGATGGCGTGCCAATGGCCAGGATGTGGGAACACCAGTCTATGGAAAGAGAAATTCTACCTGAGTGGTGAGGTCGCGGAACCCAGAATGCCAGGCAGGGGTGGGGGTGGGGGGGGACACTCCAAATGCAGCCCCTGCTTCCTGCTGCCCCCCCCCCCCTGGAGGGGTTACCCGTCTCTGCCACGCCGCTTGGGAACACGGGTCCTCCTCCAGGTCCATTGCTAATCGCGGGCCAGGAAGGGACCCTCCGGCATGGTTCCCTTTGGAGACCGAACTACCCCTGTCACCAGGACGGAAGGGAGGACGCCCCAAACATAATCTAAAACACACGCCTTGGTTTTCCTCCGCAGAGAGAGGGAGGGAGGAAGAGAGAGAGAGAGAGAGAGAGAGAGCCGCTGCCACAGCCAGGGCCCCGCCGGGCAGAGGGCAGAGGGCAGTGGGACTCCGGGACGCTCCATGCAGAGCGGCAGGTGTTTACAGCAGCATCGGGGGCTCTGCTGTTACCGTGAAGAATGAAATGGCAACTAAGCAGCATCCAGGGGGTGAAAGAAATAATATTTTACAACGTCCTGAATTGATCTCCACACACAATAATTTCCAGGATTGATTTCCTGTCCACTTGTGAAGCAAATAGCCATCAGTTTGGAAATCCATGCACAAGTGTGTGAAGGCCAACATTTCCAGCTCGGGGGGCGATGCCCGCAGCGATCTTGAGAAGAAACCCGGAACGATGTGCACAAGCATGCCCATATGTGTGCGCGTGCACACACACACACACACACACACACACTTATTCCCAGGCCTGGACAATCTGCAGCAACTGGAAGCTTCCCGGGCTCACTATAAATCGGCTGTGGCTTAACTGAACTCCGAGCAGGGAGCACCGCTGTCGGAACCGTCTGAAAAATCACCGCGCTGCCCGACATCCTTGCAGGTAGAGAATCGTCTTGTAAGGAACGGCCCAGGAGCGAGGGTGTCCGGTGAGCTGGCAAGGGCCCAGGCCTGTGCGTGCTCAGAGAGAGGCTGTCAAGCCCAGCGGCCCAGTGGGCCCACAGGCAAAGTGTCCTCCCGGCTTCCACGTCCGCTTCCTAAACCGCAGGCCCCGACACCTCACTGCCCAGGGACCGGCACGCTGCACCAATTCAAACACAGTGGCGGCCACCCCTCCGCTGCCCTGAGTGTGGCTCTGCTCCCGCCTTCCGCCCTAGAAGGGTCCGCATCCCCCGACTACGTCCGTCTGTCCCAGACCGTGAGGAACAGGAATCCCTGCCCGATGGCTCCTCTGTCGGGGGAACCGCTCACCTACACTTCAAATCAGGGTCGCCATGCCCTCGTGGCTCTGCCGACCACGTGCCAGGGAAATCTTAAAAACATATACATATATTCCCAAGAAACTGAATCTGAGAGGCGGGCTCTGTGTCCGGCTTCCGAACGCACCCGGACCGCACGAGGACTGGGTGGCCCTTCAACCCCGGAGCTCCAGCCGAGGCAGAAGAAGAGCTATCGAAAGGCTCGCCCACACGATTAATCGGCCGTGACGCCCAGCGGCTGCATGACTCTGCGGGGACCCCGACGCGCAGACGCTGCCCGGACTGCGCAGTCTCCAGACCGGCCCCCTCCTGTCGGCCTTCTCCCCCCACCTTTCCCACGGACGGGCTGTGCTCCGGAGATGGACGCGTGGGGTAGGTTTTGTCCACTGACCAGCACTCTTCCGAGTTTCCTCCCATCATCCTCGTAGTCCCAGCGGGCGTGTCCACATTACAGCTGGGCGTGTCCACATTACAGTGGGGCGTGTCCACATTACAGTGGGGCGTGTCCACATTACAGCGGGGCGTGTCCACGGCATTACAGAGGGGCATGTCCACGGCATTACAGCGGGCGTGTCCACATTACAGCGGGGCGTGTCCACGGCATTACAGAGGGGCATGTCCACGGCATTACAGCGGGCGTGTCCACATTACAGCGGGGCGTGTCCACGGCATTACAGAGGGGCGTGTCCACATTACAGCGGGGCGTGTCCACGGCATTACAGAGGGGCATGTCCACGGCATTACAGCGGGCGTGTCCACATTACAGTGGGGCGTGTCCACGGCATTACAGAGGGGCATGTCCACGGCATTACAGCGGGCGTGTCCACATTACAGCGGGGCGTGTCCACGGCATTACAGAGGGGCGTGTCCACGGCATTACAGCGGGCGTGTCCACATTACAGCGGGGCGTGTCCACATTACAGCAGGGCGTGTCCACATTACAGCGGGGCGTGTCCACGGCATTACAGAGGGGCATGTCCACGGCATTACAGCGGGCGTGTCCACATTACAGCAGGGCGTGTCCACGGCATTACAGCGGGCGTGTCCACATTACAGCGGGGCGTGTCCACGGCATTACAGAGGGGCATGTCCACGGCATTACAGCGGGCGTGTCCACATTACAGCGGGGCGTGTCCACATTACAGCAGGGCATGTCCACGGCATTACAGCGGGCGTGTCCACATTACAGTGGGGCGTGTCCACAGAGTTACAGAGGGGCGTGTCCACATTACAGCGGGGTGTGTCCACGACGTTACAGAGGAAGAGTCGCCGCTGCCAGCATGCACCTGCGGGTGGTGACAGTCACTCCGGAGTCGTCGCTCCGGCATCACAGTGGTCACTCCGGCATGGGAAGTCGGTAAGAGTGACCAAGTACTTGGGGAGGCCACACGGAGAGAAGAACAGACCAATGACAACACCTGGCATGTGTGTGTTTTCTGTGCTTTTATAAAACGAGAAAACTGTCCTCAGCGGCCGTGTTCACCTTTGTAAAAAATGACCTCTCCCTCCGAGGAGGTAGCGTAGGGTCGCGTGATGAAGTGGACATTAGGTGGACTTACTTCGTCTCGCTGTGCAGGTGTCCGGCAGTGTTTCTAAACGAGGAGTAACAGGTCCAATTTTGAATCGGAACCAGGGACTCAGATACTTACACACCAATGACAGCAGCGTGGTTCACGACAGTCAGGGGACAGCGATAACCCCAGCGTCCCTCAGCAGAGGGCGGGAGGGACGGACAAGAGGCGGTCTGCGTACACATGCAATGGAATGCTATGCACCCTTAAAAAAGAGGGAAGTTCTGATACATGTTCCCACATGGATGTGTCCTGAAAACATTATTGTTTCAATACTGTTATTGAAGCTAGGCAGACTCAGAGGGGCAAACACTGATGTTAGATTTCTTTTTTTCTGCGAAAATAGCTAGAGTGGTCAAAGTCCTGGCAGCGGAGAGCGGGGTAGGGGTTGCCGGGCTCAGGTGCCACTGTTTAACGGGGACAGTGTGTCTGTCGGAGCTGACGACAGTTTCGGTGACAGATGGTGGCGATGGTCCTACGACATTCCGAAGGTACGTGCTGCTGCTGTACGTTTAAAACTAGTTCACCTGGTGCATTTTTTAAAAAATACATTGACCACCGTGAAATATATTAACATTTTTTGAAGAAATCAAAATTTAGATCCTCAAGTACTGAACATCTACATGGAACCCTTACGTGACGGCACCAAGTCATTCCAACCGTCGCAGAACTCGACGTGGTCAGATGCCAGCAAAGTCTCACCACTCGGGTGACCGTTGCTTTACTGACCTCCCTGGGCAGTTCTGGGAGAAGGCGGACGGGCGGCGTTCCCACTGAACCCTGAAGAAAGGCGGTTCTAACTCGCTCTCCCGAGACAGGGCTAACACCTGGAGTGAACTCTTGTGTGCGTGTGTGTTTGTGACAGACAGAAAGAGGGACAGAGAGGGACAGACAGGAAGGGAGAGAGATGAGAAGCATCAGTTCTTCATTGTGGCTGCTTAGTTGTCCATTGACTGCTTTCTCATATGTGCCTTGACCATGGGCCTTCAGCAGACCGAGTGACCCCTTGCTCAAACCGGTGACCTTGGGTCCAAGCTGGTGAGCTTTTGCTCAAACCAGATGAGCCCGCGCTCAAGCCCGCAACCTCGGGGTCTCGAACCTGGGTCCTTGGTGTCCCAGTCTGATGCTGTATCATGGCGCCACCGCCTGGTCAGGCCAGAGTGAACTCTGAACCCTGAGTAAGGGATGCCCGAGTTGAAGGGTTTTTTGCTTGTTTGTTTGTTTGTTTGGCTCAGCTATCTAGAGTTTTTCGAAGCCACATTTCCCAGCGGGGACAATGCCTCCAACAAACGCATGTGTATGAGGGAGATAAGAGCTAATGTGCCCTGCGAACCGGAACGGGTCCCTGCAGGGCTGTAGGTGGGCCGGCTGAGCCTACGGTTTACAGAGGGTGCCCAGGTCTTCTGGGACGTCCCACTCCGAGAGCTCAGCAGCCCAGGGTGCCGCCACAAGGATTCACCAGCCGCTCGGTTCGGACCTCTCCCCCCCAGGAGCCTCACGCTGGCGGGTTTTACAGAAATCAGCGCACCAGAGGAACGACCGCTCATCTAGGATGCTCCGCGACAAAGACTTGGTTTCCTCGTTGCTACTGTAATTATTCGTAGCTACAGCTGTTGTTCCCTGGACGGCACGGGAACTCCGGGAGAGCCTACGCTCTCTGCTTTGAGGGGAAGACTGAGAGTTGTCCAGAGAGAGGGTGTCACCCAGACACAGACACACCTGCGTGTCCTTTTACTCCAGGCCGGCGTTTGCGACGTCAGAAGTCAGCCGTGTGCGTGGTCCCGGGTCCACACGGATGCTGTCTTCGGGATAACGTGTGCTGTGCCACACGTGACAACCAGAACTTACAACAGCCATCCGTGTCATCGTGGCGATATGGACTGACGTCTGGGATAAAGTGAAGGCGCCACTAACGACCTCGGCGATGCCAGGAAAGTTGCGTTCTGAAGGGAAACTGCAGGAACAGGGGTCCGCCCGGGGTACACAGTGCGTATTAACCCGCCGGCGGTAAGGGGAGCAGGTGTTCCAAGGGAGGGGTCGACGAAACCAAACACAAAAACCCGGGGACGAAATAAGAACCATCCATTTGGGCGCATTACACCATATTCCATATTCCGGCAGGATCCCGTCCCACACCCCCGAGGATGCCTCCTGTAATGCAGTGGTCCCCAATCTTTGTTGGACCACGGACCAGTTTAATGTCAGAAAATATTTTCACAGACCGGCCTTTAGGGTGGGACGGATACATGTATCACACAACCGAGACAAGTGTCAAGAGTGAGTCTTCGACGGATGTAACAGAGGGAATCTGGTCATGTTTTAAAAATAAAACATCGTTCAGACTTAAATATAAATAAAACGGAAATAATGTCAGTTATGTATTCTTTCTCTGCGGACCGGTACTGGTCCGTGGCCCGGGGGTTGGGGCCACTGCTGTAACGTGTGCTGATTAGTTTTCCCATCGAGTGGCTGCAACCCAAGTCTCTCTCTCTTTCTCTACAACATGAACGTATCTCGTGGATACAGACAGACAGCAAAACATTTCAGGCCCCGAACGGTCCCCGGAGACAAGTCTGTCCCACCCCTCGGTGAGACCCAACTCCTGGCCGTGCTGGGACGCAGACCGGCTCCGAGCCTCCGTGGGTCTCAGGCTCCCTCCGGGATAACGTGCCCTCAGCCCGCCTGGCCCCTGTCCCCACCGCCTGCTCTTCATCACGGCACCCCCCCCCCTGCACTCCCTGACAGAAGGGTCCTGGAAGACCAACGTTTAGAATAAAACGGGGGTAACGGCACTGAAAACGCAGATTGATTTTGACGGACACCCAAAATGCTCTTGAGAGCTTCCCTGACACCCAACAGGCTGTTACAGATCAGTTATTATTTATTATTGCTAGAATCGAAGGTCTGGGAAGGGTTGAACCGTCTTTTTTATAGAGTCTCTCCTCTTGTAAAAAGGCGAAAGGAATATAGGCTTTCAGACCAAAACACGTGCTTTCTAGGCATGGCTTGCCCCCCTTCCTGTCCTTCTTGAGTATCTGTGAACATTCCAGAAGTGTGAGATCGTCACAGTGATAGCTCTCTTTCCGGCACTTGTGAATATGAAGGGCTGTCTCTACAGCACACTCGGGAGAAGGCTGGAGCCACCGGAACCGGGCATGTGATCAATACTGAGAAACACTCGTGGCTTTCCGCCCCCTTGAACCTTCCCTCTTCCTTTCGAAGGTGAGAATAAACAGATGGCAAAATTCAGAGCAGGGCTATGAGGCAGGGACAGGTTTGGGAGCACGGAATTATTTTATGGCAACGGAACACTGTTATTATTTCAGGAGTCCCCCCTCCTTCCCGCAGACAGACACGGTAAAGACACCGAGCAAAACCTTCCTCTGGGCGTGGAGACTGGACCACGCCCCTCAGCACCCTCAGCTGAGACAGAGTCCCCCTGGCTCGCGCGCGCGCACACACACACACACAGCGGGAAGAGATGCCAATCCAATCGTCTGGATTGATCTCAGAAATGCTTCCACGGGGCAGAGCACACAGAGTCATCCTGTTCGAGGGAAAGACCCCGATGCGGGAAATGACCTGAGGACTCCGGGGTCAAGGGCCCCTGGGCCAGGCGACCTTGCCGGTAAGAACAGTTCTAATAACGCACGGTTCTGCTCAGGACGCACGCTTCCCCCTGGGGTCTCGAGTGAAAGGTCTACTCACAGGAGGAGGAACCCATGTGCTCAGCCTCCCCCGTGGTCCACCTATCAGACGCCCCCACCTAAGATCAACCCTCCGATTACTTCCCACATCCAGCTAGAGCAGCCGTCGGCAGACTCATTAGTCAACGATGGAAATTTCTTCTGAGAGCCAAATTTTTTAAACTTAAAAAACTATACAGGTAGGTACGTTCCTTATCGAGGTAGCGCCCGCACGTGGTATTTTGTGGAAGAGCCACACTCAAGGGGCACATGTGGCTCATGAGCTGCAGTTTGCGGACCAGGAAGCCAGAGAAATGCAAAACAACGGGGGGGGGGAGGGGAGGGGAGGGATGAAGTCCACAGACGGGGTGTCCTTAACTGTGTCCTAGAAGTCATTCCAAAGACATCTCTACTGTCGGTGCCCCAGTGAGATCACAGGCTGAAAGGACCTTTGCCTTCTCAGGAATAAAATGAGGGGAGGGGGGGCGAGAGGGACGCCTGCTCCCCGGGGCCACAGTCTGAGAGCCCACAGGCACACGGGTCCATTTTTTTTTTTGTATTTTTCCAAAGCTGGAAACGGGGAGGCAGTCAGACAGACTCCCACATGCGCCCGACCGGGATCCACCTGGCATGCCCACCAGGGGGCGATGCTCTGCCCATCTGGGGCGTCGCTCTGCCACAATCAGAGCCATTCTAGCGCCTGGGGCAGAGGCCACAGAGCCATCCTCAGTGCCCGGGTCAACTTTCCTCCAATGGAGCCTTGGCTGCGGGAGGGGAAGAGAGAGACAGAGAGGAAGGAGAGGGGGAGGGGTGGAGAAGCAGATGGGCGCTTCTCCTGTGTGCCCTGGCCGGGAATCGAACCCAGAACTCCTGCACACCAGACCGACGCTCTACCACTGAGCCAACCGGCCAGGGCCAACACACGGATCCTTTAAAGGAAATTACTAGTACGCTGGGTCTGGGTTCCTGTCTACCATCTCCCGTTTTACAAACTGCATCAAAGCACAGACTGTAACAGCTCCAATTTCTCTCTCAGCAGCCGCACTGTGTGAGAAAAATTGAGAGATTAACTAGAAAAAAAAAGAAGAAGTCTCCAAAGTCACTGGAAACCCAGACCGCCCCCTTAGAACAGAGCTGCGGGCCAGGCATGCCACGGGGGCCCTCAGGGGACACTGTGCAGCCCTCGGGGTCTGCATGACAAGGAGAGACCTCTCCTGAACCCCAACCTCTCCCTCGCGTGAGGGGCGGGGTCTGACGCTGAGAAAAGGAGCTATTGATTTTTCTGGCTCTTCGGGCTGCTCGCTCCTTCTCACAAACAGAGGACGCGGACCACGCTGGTTCTTACACGAATTAATGAGGTGAGGCTGGTTGAGACGTGGGCGGCTTCCCCAATGAGCACCGCTGGTCACCGCACGCAGGACCGCAAAACGCAAACCTGCCTTCTCTATGAGCCTGTCCTTGGTTGGGTCCAGCTGCAGCAGGCACCACCGGTCCTCATGCTGACGCAGAAGCCTGCAGCGTGCGCGCGTGAAAGAGAGAGAGAGAGAGAGAGAGGGAGGGAGAGAGAGAGAGAGAGAGAGGGAGGGAGAGAGAGAGAGGGAGGGAGAGAGAGAGAGAGAGAGAGAGAGAGAGAGAGAGACGCCATGCGGTCCACGCCAACACGCTAAAGACACAGGTCGGTCCGATACGATGACGCCTAGGACAGACACGCGTGACCTGGAGCCGTGTTTTTCCACCGCAGGTCCATGGACCGATGACAGTCCGCCAACTATAATATATATATACTGCTCACAAAAATTAGGGGATATTTCAAAAGGTATATGAAACTATGAAATATCCCCTAAGTTTTGTGAGCAGTATGATCATTCAGAGGGAGGAAAGAGAGCCACAACACTGGGAGGGAAATAAGGAACAAGGCGGAGCATGCTTTTTTTTTTAATATTTATTGATTAACCTTAGAGAGAGATGGGGGGGGGGACACTGATTTGTTGTTCCACTTATTTCTGCATCACTGGTTGATTCCTACACGTGCCCCAACCGGGGACTGAACTTAACCAACAACTCTGGCATATGTCACAGGATGGCGTTCTAACCCACGGAGCTACTCGGCCAGGGCTAGGCAGTGTGGTTTCTAAACCTCCCACATGCCGTTGGCCACGGCAATTTGTTGGACTTCGTTTTCGAAGGAAAGTAATCAACCCTAGAATGTACCCAGGCAGAGATAAAACTCAGAGTATTGCACAGAATTCATTCTTTACTATTTTACATCCTCAGCTTGAAAATAATAGTTTTCTCACGACATGATAGCCGCCCTGCTTTCTAAATTAGTTTTCTTCATCCAATCAATAAATGTTTATTAAGTGATGGTACTCTACCAGATACAATCCTTCATGAAGAATCCTCCACATTACATACCTGTTTACCTGAGAAGTTCTGCTGTCTTTCAGATAAAGAGCAAAGTGTTTTAAGAAGGAAATGGATTGTTCAGTAAGCCTATTCTTTTCTTTTTCTTTTTTTATTCAGTGAGAGGCAGGACGGCAGAGACAGACTCCTGCATGTGCCCGATCAGGATCCACCCAGCAAGCCCACTAGTAGTGGGAGATGCTCTGCCCATCTGGGACACTGCTCCATTGCTCAGCAACCAAGCTCTTCTTAGCACCTGAGACAGAGGCCGTGGAGCCATCCTCTGTGCCCAGGGACAACACACTCCAATCGAGCCATGGCTGCAGAAGGCGAAGAGAGAGAGAAAGACAGAGAGAAACAAAAGGGAGCAGGGGGAGAAGCAGATGGATTCTTCTCCTGTGTGCCCTGAGTGGAAATCAAACCCAGGACATCCATATGCCAAGCCAACGCTCTACCACTGAGCCAGCTGACCAGGGCTAGAAAGCTTATTTCTGTTCAACTACTTTTCTAAGCAATTTTCTAAGTAATTACCTAATCCTACCGTTTTCCAACATGTGATGAACGTAACAAGCCTTCCTATGTGTCACAGAACGGCTGCACGGGCAGCAGGGGGCATGCAGCAGACCCCCCCTGCCTGCTCTCAGCACGCTGGAGCCCTGGGGAGAACCCAGGGGGGGCTGTCCCACGAGGGGCTGGGAGGAGCATCGGCCAGGTGCTCTCCCAGGAACGCACCTGCCCCCTCCTCCTTCAGGACTCTTGCAGGGACAACTCCCACCCTCCTCTTCCCTGAGCCGACAGAAAGCAGGCGGGCGGAGACTCATTCTAAGCATCGGTGGAAGGAAAACCCACCAGTTCTACCGCCAGCAAAAGGCCTCTTTCTGCCTCCTGTCAAATATGCTTCTGCGTGATCTATTTCTTCAATGGCGCCAGGAAAATCATGAAGCAAATTAAAATCGATATAAAATTGCAAATCAAAAGACTATTCTAGGGCTGACAGAAGGACAGAGGCAGGAGGACTTCCAATCCAGAGGAGAAAGAATCCCCTGGCTGACTCCGTCCGGGTGCCTTGCTCTCCTGTCCGGACAGACGATGGGTCATCCCCGTGGCTGTGGCCAGGCGGGGCGGGCTGACCCGGGCACTGGAGAAACAAGCCTTCAGTGAGAAATTCACCGGGTTGTGTCCATAAGACACGATGGTTACAGCAAAGGGGACCGGGACGCGTGATTTTTATTCAGCCCTCTCCTCTGTCTCTGTTGTTTTCATTCTAGGCTACATGCCTTAGTGGTTATTTTTCATCCTTGAGGGAGAAAAAAGAAAAAAAAAAGCCAATGTGAAAACCCAAGAGGATCAAGCCACGGGAGACCTGCTGTGTATTAACAAATCGTGAGAATTTCAAAAGGCTCCTGTGGCTTTGAAAGGTGGGTCAAAGAGCAGCCCTCCGAGGGCCAGCTGGGATTCCGCCCTCCAGCCCCGGCCGTGAGGACATTCCACGGCGACCCCAGCGTGAGCCGTCCCTCTCCGTGGGCAGAGAACGCGCAAGTCCTCCGCGGAGGGTTACGAGGTGTTCCGGGCCCACAGAGAGTCACGGTCAGTTTTAGTTAAAACGACCAAGGGTCGCCTGAGGTCTCCCGGGGGATGAACACGCCCCTCGGTTACAAGAGACGCCGTGGTGAACGGAGGTGGGGGGGGCGAGGAGAGGGGGACGCGTTAGGTCAGACGTACGCGGACCACGGGCAAACCCCATACGAGGGCCATGTGGGGTGAAGCAGCACGTGTCCCAGTGAGCAGCGGGGTGGGGGGATGGCCTTGCGCTGGACACATCTCTCCACTCGCCCTGTCCGTCACAGGGGATGTTACTGTCAGGAACGGCGAGTGACCAACACGCTACCCTGCTCACCCACGGAGACGCTGCCCTGACTGGCATTGCTTCTTCTGTGGACCCCGCAGTGCCCAGTGTCAGTCGTCCCATAACACTGACCTGTGAAACGGGCGTTTTACAACCACCGAGGATACATTTTCGGTTTTAGGAGAGAAAAAACTGAGGACTAGCAGAGCGGGAAAAGTGAACAGCACCCAGTCACCGAATGAGTTGAAGGCGGGACCAAGCCGGGTCACCCGGCTGTGATTCAACCCTTCTCCCTGGTACCACAAAGTCCCCATCAAGAGAACACGTATTTCCCATCCGTGTATTTGGCTCCTAACGCTCTAACATTCAGAAGCGTGTGTGGAGTATTCCACTGCTGTCTCGTAAGAGTTTCACACAATCTACCTGACAACTGAAATATGAAGAGGATGAGAGAGAGTGACGTGAGTGTATGAAGTGTTTGATACATGAACGTACATTCTTCACTGTTGCTATTTCATACACTTTAAAGGTATGCAGGCTCTATGTAACTAGGGGAAGACAACATGAACACACGTGTGCCACACGTGACATGGTCCTGAGACCCAAACAAATATGGAAGGCGGAGATGTCAAATGGTTTTTCTTGAATTCTACCTGCCTGACAGATATACCTTGTGTACTTGACAATAATGCTTTTAAAATCTGAATTAGTTTCCAAAGTTAAAAAAAAAAATTTTTTTTTGAAGTTCCAATTTTGTTTGATATGCTGAAAGACTTGGCATTCCTAAAAGTCCCTTCTGTATTGATGACGTGAACCGAGACCAGGTATTATGTTGGGTCCCTGACAGTGAAGACCTGGGCTGGGGGGATATCGGTGGAAACGGATGATGGAGAAGAGTCCTGAACAAAAATGACGGAATATGCATAGAAAACAAGCAATAGAAATGGAGATGGGAAGCGTCCCTTATCAATAATAACATTCCATTGTAAATAGATTGAACAATTCAAATAAAAGCTCAGGACTTGCAGAACAGATTGAAAACAAAAATATATGATTCAGCTATAGGCTGTCTGCAAGAGAGGCATTTCTGATTACAAGGCACCAATGACTATAAGTAAACAGATGGGAAAATATACACCACGAAAAAGGTAGCCCAAGAGAGCTAGATGGACATTCATTACTAATATCCAACTTGAATATTGAAAGCTAATAAATGTTACTAAAAATATAGAAGAAAATTCCTAATTAAAAAAAGCCTATCCATAATGACAATATAATAACTTTAAACATGTATGCACTTAATAATCGAGATGCGAAACACATGAACTACCAAGGGAAATGGACAGCTCAACAGTAAGAGCTGGAGACTTTGATAACCCTCTCTCAGGAATGAAAAGAAAACTAGACAGGCAGTCAACAATGAAGTAGAAACTTTTAACAACACTATAAAACAAGCTAGAACAACCACCACCTATTAAACACTGCAGTCCAAAACTACAGAAGGCATATTATTCTAAAGTACAAAAAGAGACATTTTCTGAGTTAGACTATAAAAGGTCCATAGACTATATATACAATATAGACTATGTATAGACTACAAAAGGTTGTGAACAGATTTCAAAAATGTTAAAGAACTGAAATAATAAAAATGATGTTCTCTGACCACAATGAAATAAAATTAAAAATTAGTTCAAAAGGAAATTTGGGAAATCTCTAAATATGTAGAAAGCAAATAATTCACTCATATATAACCAAGGGACCAAGGAAGAAAGCAAAAGGGAAATTAGTTTCACATGAATGAAAATGATGACACAATATGCTGAAACATAGAGGATGCAGCTAAAGCAGTTCTCTGAGGGAAATTTATACCTACAAATACCTACATTCAAAAGAGAAAAAACATTTCAAATCAATGACCTAATCTTATACCTTAACAAACTTGAAAAAGAATAAATTAAACTTAAAGCTAGCAGAAGGGAAGAAATTGTAACAATTAGAGAGAAAATAAACAAAACAAAAAGAAAAAAAAACAAAGAAAATCAATAAAACCAAAGGTTGGTTCTTTATTAAAATCAATAGTATTTTAGACACAAGTAATGAACTGTATGGAAATTAAAAAAAAACTCCATCTAAAATCACATCAAATATTATAGAATAAAATCTTTAAAATAAACTTGATAAATTAACTAATAGAGTTTTATACAGAAAATTTCAAAATACCATTAAAAATTAAAAAGATTTAAATAAGTGGAGAAACATCCCATGTTCATGGGTTAGAAGATTTAATATCATTTAGACAACAAAGTCCCAAATTTATCTACATATTCTATGCAAATCCCCAACAAAATTCTAGCTTGTTTTATCACAGAAATAAGCTGGTCCTAAAATTCATATCAAAATGCCAGGGCCATTAAATAACTAAAATAATTTTTTTTTTTTTTTTTTTTACAGAGACAGAGGGAGAGTCAGAGAGATGGATAGTTAGGGACAGACAGACGGGAACGAAGAGAGATGAGAAGCATCAATCATTAGTTTTTCATTGCGACACCTTAGTTGTTCATTGATTGCATTCTCATATGTGCCTTGACTGCGGGCCTTCAGCAGACTGAGTAACCCCTTGCTCGAGCCAGCGACCTTGGGTCCGGTCCAAGCTGGTGAGCCTTGCTCAAACCAGATGAGCCTGCACTCAAGCTGGCGACCTTGGGGTCTTGAACCTGGGTCTTCCGCATCCCAGTCTGACACCCTATCCACTGCACCACCGCCTGGTCACGCCTAAAATAATCTTGGGGGGAAAATTGGAGGACCTAAATTTCATATCAAGACTACATCAAGAACTTTTACAATTAAACAATAACAAAGCAGTTTAAAACAACAGGTAGGCCAAGGATTAAATAGACATTTCTCCAAAGAACACATGCAAATGGACAACAAGAACATGAAAAGTTGCTCAAACCTCTAGTGACTAGGGAAATGCCAATCTGTACCACAATGAGAACCGGCGATGGGAGGAGGCCTGACTGGGGATGCTGAACACACAAAACAATATACAGATGAGGAATCACAGCATTGTACAACTGACACCCATATAATTTTATTAACAAATGCCTCCCCAAAACATTCAATTAAAAAATTAAAATGAATAAAAATAACATTATTTTAAAAACCCACAGTGACATACGACTGCATATCCGCGAAGACGACTATAAAAGGACAGGCCACAAAAAACATAGGGAAGAATGTGAAGAGCTCGAAGCCCTCACACACGGCTGGTGGGAGTGGAAAATAGTTCCGCCATCGAAATAGCGGATTCGTTGATCGTTCCCCATAAAGCTCACCGTACAGTTTCTTTATGATCCAGTAATTCCAACCCTAGGTATACATTCAAGAGAAATAAAACACATGTTCTCGCTGAAAAACTTGTACACAGATGCTCAAAACAGTACATGTTATTCATGACAGTAAAGAAATGGAAGCCACCCTAATGTCCAGCAGCTGACGCGTGAATAATCAAACAACTGTATATCCAGATCACGGCGTGTCATTCACTCATCCATAAGACAGAATAAAGTACCGCTTGCTACAGTGAACGGGGACCATGAAGCCTCATGACAAGTGAAGATCAAAGCACAACTCTACCTCTCCTATCGGTCTGTTTATGTAAAATGTCCAGAACAGGCCAATCCGTAGAGACGGAGAGAGCCGAGATCCATGGTTTGAGGAGACGGAGGGAGAGACAACTATGACGTGGCTGGTAACGCACCCAGGATTCTCGTGGTTCTGACAGGAATCTGGAATTAAATAGTGGTGATGGCTGTCCAATCGTTTGAATATTCTAAAACCCACTGACCGGTATATACTGTAAAAAGATCAAACTTATGGTTTACGATAGATATTTTGATTTAAAAAAGGAGACACAGAGGAATATTTTGTGTGTGTGTATTTTCTAAAGTGACAAGCAGAGAGGCAGTCAGACAGACTCCCGCATGCGCCCGACCGGGATCCACTCGGCATGCCCACCAGGGGGCGATGCTCTGCCCAGCTGGGGCGTTGCTCCACTGCACCTGGAGCCATTCTAGCACCCGAGGCGGAGGCCATGGAACCATCCTCAGCACCCGGGGCCAACTTTACTCCAATGGGGCCTTGGCTGCAGGAGGGGAAGAGAAAGACAGAGAGGAAGGAGAGGGGGAAGGGTGGAAAAGCAGATGGGTGCTTCTCCTGTGTACCCTGGCCAGGAATCGAACCCGGGACTTCTGCACGCCAGGCCGATGCTCTACCGCTGAGCCAACCGGCCAGGGCCAGAAATATTTTAATGACAGTGTCTGTGCAATGTTCAGCTTGGCCTGAAGAAAGAGGAACATGAGATTGGGAAGCCTGACCCTGCCAGAGGAGAGCAGAGAAGCCACATTCCTCAGAAACTCACCAAGAAGGAGGTGCAAAATATTAAGCCAAGAAATATATGAAAATGTCAAGAATGACCAAACAAAAAAAGGAAAGAAAAGCAAAATAATTTTCCAAGATTTGCCTGAAGCTAATATATCATAACTTTCGGTTAACTCCCAGATAGGAGCCGTTGATCTCAGCCATCAAGCGTGATTTTTTTTCTCCGAACAGAGTGCAATCCCCGTGCTGCACCGCCGTGCTGGGCGGCTGACCGCCCACCGCAGAGGCAGAGTTTTCTAGTGCTGGGACCCTTCGGCTCTCCCTGATCATATTGTCCCATTCCAATAGCGCCTCCGCACAGGTCAAAATTTGAAAACGGTTGATGGCTCCGAGCATACAATGAATGTCAGGGTCATCGCAAACCTCTGGAAGTGGTCCTATAAATCAGTGGTCCCCAACCCCCCGGGCCGCGGACCAGTACCGGTCCGTGGGCCATTTGGTACCAGTCTGCAGAGAAAGAATAAATAACTTACATTATTTCCATTTTATTTATATTTAAGTCTGAATGATGTTTTATTTTTAAAAAATGACCAGATTCCTTCTGTTACATCCGTCTAAGACTCACTCTTGACGCTTGTCTCGGTCACGTGATACATTTATCCTTCCCACCCTAAAGACCGGTCCATGAAAATATTTTCTGACATTAAACCGGTCCATGGCCCAAAAGAGGTTGAGGGACCACTGCTGTGAATGAACTCAACCTGCACACAGGGAGCAAAAAATAGCATGCTTATTAGTCTCCTAGTCCGCTTTAGAATACTAGTCAGGCCTCCATAAGCTGTTCACGAATAAAGAAATAATTGCATCACTTTCCCATTGGCCAACCCACTTGTTTTTTTATATAGCATCTTTGATGTTTTTGAAACATACTCCCCCAACGGATTATCTCACGGAAGGCTCCCTGGTCTGCAGTCCGGTACCCAAGACTCCAAGCAGGAAGAACCGGGACCAGGAGGCAGGACGTGACCGGTTATTTGTTGGGTCAGATCACACGACATGATAAACGGACTCTCTGCCTTCATTATTTTCCTAATGACCAAGGCCAACAGTGTTTCGTATCAATTACGCCGTGAATCCAAGCGAGGAGACGTTAAGTGCCTCGCTCGTCAGTGACAGAACACCCCTCCCCTGCCTTCGGCCCCTCTTTAATCATAATCAATGTCAAGGAGCATGTAAAATTCAAGAAAGCACTAATAGAATCTGGCTCCTAGTAGGTTTCACTGAATGTAAATGGTATCGCTTAATAATCCACTAACGTCTTCTGATGAGATATTTATATATTTTTTTTCTTTAAATATATGACGCACCGCCTGACCAGGCGGTGGCGCAGTGGATAGAGCGTCAGACTGGAATGCGGAAGGACCCAGGTTCGAGACCCCGAGGTCGCCAGCTTGAGCGCGGGCTCATCTGGTTTGAGCAAAAAGCCCACCAGCTTGGGCCAAAGGTCACTAGCTCCAGCAAGGGGTTACTCAGTCTGCTGAAGGCCTGCAGTCAAGGCACATGTGAGAAAGCAATCAATGAAAAACTAAGGTGTCACAATGTGCAATGAAAAACTAATGACTGATGCTTCTCATCTCTCTCCGTTCCTGTCTGTCTGTCCCTGTCTATCCCTCTCTCTGACTCACTCTCTGTCTCTGTAAAAAAATAAACAAATAAATAAAATTTAAATATATGATGCACCGTAGAAACAGAAAATTCGTAATATCTAGCATTATAACAGTGTATGTAACTAACTGGTACATCAGCCATCAAATAACAAGTTTAATTTGATGTGACTGATGGAAGTTAGCAGATGTACAACCAGCTTTTGTTTTTATGTTATTTTATTATCATCTGGGGTACAAACAGCTTTTAAAAATCCTTTGTATGATTAATGTTCTATTTGACACAGTGGCTCCCAACTCCCCCCGGTTATTCTAACAATCTGGTCATACCACCAAATGGTCTCTTTTCTAATACCACTGTGCATCTCACCTATTAATAAGTAATCTAGATTTACAGGAAATTTGAATAACACTCAACGAAAATTGCCAAAATTAAGTTTTTTTGGTAAAAAAGAAAAGGAAAAATCCAAAGGTGAAGTTTCACTGTTGTCCTAAATATACTTGTTGCACAGAATTCCAAGGATCCCATCTACTCTGAAAACTTGGCGAAAAATATCACCTTCCTGCTATTCCTTCAGCTCGGGTGGTGTGACCCTTGAGCTACGGGTTCAGCTGAGGAGAGCTGAGGGCAGAGAGAGGGGCATCCCCTCTCGCCACAGGGTCTGCTTGCCTAGGCCCCTTCCCAGGAATGGCCAGTCTGGATGGCAAACGCCACTAGGATTCAGACACCTTCTCTGGGAGCTGTTCTCCGCGTTAGTGCTGAGTCAGCAGAGCCGCCCGAATTTCCAGGTGCAAAACGCCTCCTGCGGTTACAGGTCAATCTAAGCAAAGGGGGAGAGGCTGTAGAGAGTTGTAGTTAAAAGAGAACGGAGGGGCCCTGGCCGGCTGGCTCAGTGGTAGAGCATCGGCCCGGCATGTGGAAGTCCCAGGTTCGATTCCCAGCCAGGGCACACAGGAGAAGCGCCTATCTGCTTCTTCACCCCTCCCCCTCTCCTCCCTCTCTGTCTCTCTCTTCACCTCCTGCAGCCAAGGCTCCATTGGAGCAAAGTTGGCCCGGGCGCTGAGGATGGCTCTGTGGCCTCTGCCTCAGGCACTAGAATTGCTCTGGTTACAATGGAGCAACGCCCCAGATGGGCAGAGCATCACCCCCTGGTGGGCATGCCGGGTGGATCCCAGTCGGGCGCATGCGGGAGTCTGTCTGTCTGCCTCCCTGCTTCTCACTTCAGAAAACTACAAATATATACATATATATATATAGAATATATATATATATATATATATATGAGCTTGGAGGCCCTGGCCAGGTGGCTCAGTGGACAGAGCATCATGCTGTGGTCAGGGGCTCCATGCCAGGTCAGGGCACATAGGAGCAGCAGTCAGTGGGTACACAACTAAGTGGAACAAGGACTTGATGCTTCTCTCTCTATTTCTCTCTCTCTCCCCTCTCAAATCAATTGAAGATTTATTTTAAAAGAGCGTGGGTTAACATCTCTCAGCTAATAAATAACTAAATAAAAGTTATATCCAGACAATAAAACATTTTTGCAATAAAAATTAAAGTATTAACATACGGCACAGCCATGGAGGAAGCTTAAAAAGAATACACAGTTGGAAGAAGTCACCAAGCCCGCACACTGTCCGATTCCACTGATATGAAACGTCTAGAGTGAGCCAATCCACAGAGGCAGGAGCAGATCAGTGGTGGCCCGGGGCCGGGGTGACCACGAACCGGGGTCAAGAGCAGTGCTCGTTAGTAAAGGGTAAGGCTGTTAGAGCGTCACCAGAAAACTGTTCTAAAATTGACCATGGTGATGAACCAACACAATCATTTGTTGTGAATATACAAAAAAACATTAAATTTCATACACGAGCAGGTGAACTGGTAGGTAAATTATAATATATCCTGGTAAAAGTGTCATCTTTTAATGAGACCACAGATGGATGTCATGATTCTACCACTGAGGACCCCTAGAATGATGAGAGGTTCCTCAATTCACAGCATCTATACTTCTGAGTATTGATGAGTAATTAAAAAATACATGTTTATTGATTTTAGAAAAGAGAGAGAGAAAGAAGAGGGAAAAGAAAGAAAACATTGTTTTGTTCTACTTAATTACGCATTCATGGGTTGATTCTTACATGTGCTCTGACCGGGGATTGAACACACAACTTTGGTGTATCTGGATGACACTCTAAACAACTGAGCGACCTGGCCAGGGCCAAGAGTGAGTAATTTTTATACATGTGAGTTGTTTAGGACAATGTCGCACACAACCGTCATGAGCTGCTGGGACAGCCAACCGGAGCACCGTCTTCCGGGGTGACTCCCAAAGCTGATTGGCTGCCACAGTAAATCACGTGTGTCCGCGACAGGGCACAGCATTGCCCCAATTCCCATCCACACGTCAGCTTTTAAATATTAATGGAGCGCAGACTGTGGGCTTGGCATTGTCAGCTACAAATAAAACCCTAGATGGACCAAGAAGCTTCCGGGGATGAGGCCCCAACATTCCTCCTTGTGGGACGAGCAGCTGGCTAGCTAACATCCTTCGCGTGGACCTTGGGCAGAGCGTTGGGCCCTTGGTCTTCTGTGCCCGTCCCGTGAGAAGATGGATGGGACTCCCCCACGGGAGCGGAAGCTCATTGCGATGACCTGGCTCTCAGCTTCCCCGGCAGGAGACGGTCTGAGCAAGCCAGACTCCGTGCCAAGAACCCAGGGCTCCGATGGGTTCCGGGAGGGTCAGCAGTTAGCTCAAACCAGGACTTTCCCGGGACATCATCGTCTTCGGTTCCTCTTTGTGACCAAATTATTCAATCGGTTACAGAGTAAACATTACCCCTGTAATAAAATTCCTTCCCCCTGCTCACTCCGCCACATTCTTCATTCACGAAGCAAATACCAAAACGTGGGTGAGTTCGATTCCGCTCTAGACCGAAAGCGTCAGGCAGGCCGGGACGATTAACCACGAGGTCCCCGCCGCCAGCCCCCCTTATCCACTGCAGACAACAGGTCCACGTTCTGGGTGACTGCCCTCAGGTAGGTTGCTAATCTGCGGGAAACGGGAGTGCATTTGAACATCTAGGGATGGTGACATGGCTTAGAGATTTTTTTTTTAATTTCTTTTTTTAATGCAGGTGAAGCCAGCCTGCATCACAGGTGTGGTGGCCTCAGTCACAAAAAAATAAATAAATAAAAATAGAAGAGCATTAGGGACCAAGAGTGGGCTCCAGCCGGAAGTCTGGCACGAGGGCTCAGTGAGGGCGTGGGGGGCTCAGCCAACCAGACCTCATGCCGTCCCCCAACTGCTCTGTCTTATCCCGAAGTGACCGCCTCCCTGTGCTGCTGCAATGATGACTTCTGCTCAAGGCTGACAATCAAATTTCCTTCAAATCAAAAGGAATAAAACACAAGGTGAAGCTGTTAAAAAACAGCTATCAACAAAAAGGTCAAGGACCCTGGTATGGTAAAAAAAAAAAAAAAACCCAAAGAAGTCGTTCTCTGGTCTGCGATTAGATTTATTCTTGATGGAGAGCAGGAACCATTTACCGCCACGATTTTTTTTTTCTTTTTAACTAGTAGGAAAGCAGATTACAGGCTTTCTTAATTCAATTTTCCCTGGCATTTATTGTGCTTTATAAAATATCTAAATGCCAACCAGACTTCTAAAAATGCATTTGTAATCTAATCAATGGTTCAAACAGATTATTCGTGAGCAGATATAATGCGGACCGTAATCATCTAAATTGATATGGATTTCTGTTTTCCTCCTGATGGCGAAGAGTAATTAGCGTTGGCTTACGAAGTTCTCCATCCTACAGCACGGGGCCCTAGAAATGCATCCATCCGTGCGCCTCTGAGTGTCCGAGGTGAGGACCGAGCGGGGAGCGAACGCTCAGTACCAGAACATTCGGGGGGATTTATATGTTTCCATCTGCAGTGAATCGCGGGAAGGGTCAAGGACGCGGCGAGGGTGGCTTAGCCCAAATCCGGATTTGAGGAACTAATACCGACATTTGAAAAAAATGATGATTATCTCCCGAGTTGTTCCTTCCTGCAGGGGAACCGAGCGGCTCTCCGACAGCCACTGACCGGTCAGGTCTTCGTGCCGCGTTGAGGCTTCTCCGATAAAACATTTTATTTAAAAAAAAGATGGTTCACTGACTCAGTACACCCTGATCCTCTCTCTGGGGTAAATGAAAAAAGCAAAAGCGTTCTCCAGGGGAAATGTGCGTTCCACCCTCCGGGCTCGAAATAAACACCCGTGGGCTGCCACTTCAAGGCTCCTGGCTTTAAGGAGGACACGCTGTGGAAAGTACCCACTGTAACGCTTCCCCGATAAACCTGCCTGGTCTTCTGAGAACGGTGCACAAGCCACGCTGCCCCGCGGCTCCCGACGGCGACTCCACAGTTGTGGTCTTTTCCAGAACGTCACGTCGTTGGAATCACATGGGAGCAGAGGCAGATTGAACGGCAGGTGCACCAGGCGCACGCCCTGAGCCCCCGACTTCTGAAGGGCCCCCCACCCCGCCAAACCCCAGCTTGATGCTTTTTTCTAATGACACCAAGTTTGGTTTCCTACGTGCAATTTTAACATGAATAGTACTTAATATTTTTTATTTACTTAAAAATATGATTAACATGGATTTCCCCCTCCTCTTTTTTTTTTTTTTAAGGGGTCCAATCTTTTCTTCTGCAGCCAAAGCCTCAACCGACTGTAATCCACTTCTGTCTAGGAGACGGTCTTTCTGCCTGACTTTCTTCACTTCGGAATATGCGCTTAGAGTAAGGGTCCTCGCTGTCTTTTCCTGGCTCGGTTAGCTCTGTTTAGTATGGATCTTGTCCCACTCTCTGGACGGACCCCAGTTTATCTGTTCAGCTTCTTCACTGAAGGACTTCCCAGTTGGCTTCCACGTTCCGGAACAATTACGAATAAAGCTGGTACACGCATCCGCATGCCAGGTTTTCTGTGGACCTGTTTTTAAGTCCTCTGGGTAAACACCAAGGAGCCTGATTGCTGGATTACTGGCTTTTTAAATATGAATGTAAAAGGATTTGAAATTCATTTTCCATGAAGTTTCCTCTGAGGAAGGGACAGGCAGGGGTAGGTGCAGAGGGAAGGGTGGGGGATGGGGGAACGGAGGCGGGGGAGGGGGCACAAGAACATTGTCATTCCCCATGGTGGGGGGGGGGCTCATGATACACACAGAATGTCACGAGGAACACAAGGTTAATGAGATCATGAGTTGAGGTGAGCAACAGATGAGGTTCTGCATATTAAAAAAGAAATTAATATACGAATGCTACCTGAATAATTCTAGCGATGGGGACATAAGTCTGCGAAATACCAAGAAAAAGGCTGAGACCGGATCGTACTGTGACCGACCGCATGAAGACACCCCTGTCAGAGAAAGTGAGTAATGGATAGTTACAACTGTTTTTGAATATAAAAGGGGAATCTATACTTTCAGATGATTTATCGCTAATTATGTTAGCTTTCGAGGATCGGGTCAAAGCGTTCATATACTCGCTGAATTGCTCACTCATCCAGTACCTAGTACCTACTTTGCACCGAGCCACATACCGAGGGGTCTAAAATCCCTGGTCTCGTGAGGCTCCAATTCACGGATAGATAGCCTGGAGACACAAGTAACAAACAGAGAAGTATACAGTGTTTTATAAATCTGAAACACATTGGGGATTAAACGGACAGGGTTACATTAGACAGAGGTTCGTGGAAATTGCAATTTTATATAAGTGGGTCTGGGTAGGCAACACTTAGAAGGTGAAATCTAATTTTTTTTTCCAAGGCATTCTTTTTAAGATGGCAACATAAACCCTTCACAAACTCTTCAACATATCCTGTCATTTTTGAACTAATTGTTAAAGCATCAAAATATTTAACAACACTCGACAACATTCTACAATATGATTTACACAGCTGCTTTGATTTCTTCCCGAAAGAAACGTAAAAATGAAACCAGGGAAAATGGCTGTCCGACCTTCTTTTCGGATATAAAGGACAAGGCATCATCTGAGAGTCGCAACATCCCATCCGCGATCTGATACCTCACATCAAGTCTGGGAAACCCTAATGCATCGATTGGAAGACATTACGGCTGGGGTTGAAAGCACTCAAACCGAGTTTCTATTGTGACTTAAATCTTCATCTTGTCAACAGGATCTTGAGGTGGTGAGAATGATCGTAACAGTTCCAGAACTTCCAGCTCCTGTTCAAAGGGCGGGACTTTGAAAGCTTTGTGAGTTGGGGGCTTGGGGGGAGGGGGGCACACCCAAGCTGGGAATTCCGTCTGGGCTGATTTGTCAAAGCAGACGAGGTCCATTCCAGGCAGGGCACCTACTTCATCCGACGAGCAGACAGAGGTCTACCCAGCTAGCTCATCCATCCCAGCAAAAGAAGGATCTCCCCATTGCCTGGTGGGTAGGTGGAGACACCTGCTTGTCACCTGATAATTAGCCACCTGACATCCTCTCTGCATGTAAGATGGGAGCAGATGCTGCTTCTTCCCCGAGAGACGACAGTTTAAGGCTGAAACATCCCAGAGACTCCTCTTCCCTGCGTCCCACACATTTTTTTTTTTCTTTTTAAAACAGAATGTCTTTGCACGCCCGTGGCTGATGGAGGAGTAAAGGAGTTGCAAAAATATCTTAGAAAGGACTGAGATTTTCTTCAGGACGGGCTGTTGACTTTCTTCCCAGATAAGACATATACAGGTGCAGGTCAAGCTACAGAGATAGAGGAATGTCGACAGATCGCACATGATCTAGAATCTGACTTATGCAACAAGCCGCCCGAGACACCCCGGCTGGGATTTGACAACAGTTGAGCCTGAATGGACTGTGTCCCTGTTACTAAGGTGACCAACTTTTTTACAATGAAAAGGAGGACAAAAATAAATGGAAGTAAACAATATCGTAAATAAAAGAAACACTTTATTCATTGCAACAATAATACACTGTAATATGATAAGTGCATAATAAAAACATGTGTAATATTTATATTGTCGTTAGGCTTACATGCCTATTAATTTTTAATAATAATTGTAAGAAAAAAAGTACTCATTTCGATACAAATACGTCACATGACACTCAATGGATCGACTCAGCATCGATCGAATACGGACACTTACAGATGAGTCTTCCGATATCAAAAAGGAGGACTTGCAGGAGGACACTTTTCGAGGGAGCACGGAACTTACAAAAGAAGGACTGTCCTCCCTGAAGGAGGACGATCGGTCACCTCACTGTTACACAAAAGGTACCACACAGAAGAATCAAACACCTGCTCTCCATGTGGCTTAAGATTTCGCGGTGTTCACTGGGGTGCAATTTCTCGGCCCTGAAAATGTGTCCCCTGGTAATTTATCAAGACTGTCTTGTTTTTTTTTAAGTCCTGTGGAATCACGCTCACAGAAACACTGGACACAGAAGGGTTTTTAGGCTTCATGTAAGGTTGGCTGTCACAGTCTTAAATGTGGATCCCTCTCAAGCACAAGCATATGTGGGTGAATGGGAGAGAACCCTCATTCGGCCATAAAACAAACCGGGCTGAGCTCCCCGCCTGGGCATTTATGTACCCCAGGGCGTCCGTCGGAACCACTCATTTGAAAAGACACGTGCAGCCCGGGAGGCGGCAGGTTCCGGAACAGGGGCTTGCCCAACCGAAACCCCGACAGACGGTGTTGTGCAAGGCAGAAATCCTTGGGCCCCGATGACCCCAGGTGGCAGAATCCAAACCAATAAAGAGCCCGCTAAGAAGCGACCTTAGGAGGCAGTGTTAGCGCAGAGCCGCAGAGGAGGGGTCCCGCGGGCAGTCAGCATGGTCAACACGCAGAAGTGGGGTCATAGACACCAGTGCCATCCAGTCCTGCCCTTCCAGGATTTCAAACTGCCACGTGCTCATACACCCCCCGAGTCGCAGATGAGCTGGGCTGGTCACATATGATCACGTATGACAACCACAGCATGCTGGTGTTACTGTGTTTGTGGAGACCGTGAGACAGTGCTGTTATCGGACGATAAACTGGGCTGCAATTCATACCTCGCTTTCGCCGCAAGTGACTCTCTCTTGCCCCGATGGGTACACAGCCCGCCAGGACGTGGCTAAGCAGCTGCAGAATGGTCAGCTGTCTGCAGGATACATTTTATTGTCAGGAAAAAAAAAATAGTTCTCTCAACAGTCCTCTTCCTATGAGAAGAGGAGACAGTTACGCTGCTTTTACAAACACCCACAGGCTGCTGCAAAGAAATACACTTTTTTCCTTAAGGAAAAAGGTGGGGCCACCTCAGAAAACAAACAGCTCTTTCAGTGGCAGGGCGGGGGGAGAGAAACCCCTACACTGCCCACTCACCGTCCCTCACCCGCTCTTCCCGTCCCACGAAGGGGAAAGTCCCCTGGCTCCACCATTGTCTCTGAGACACGAAGAATCTATGCCAATAGATACATTTAATTCCATCGTAATAAAGAGGACTGCACCCTGGCTTGCTTCCATCTGAAGAGCCATAAAGATAACTTTGGCTCCTGACCAGGCGGTGGCGCAGAGGATGGAGCATTGGACCAGGACGCGGAGGACCCGGGTTCGAAGCCCCGAGGTCGCTGGCTTGAGCACAGGCTTATCTGGTTTGAGCAAGGTCACAAGGTGGCTGGCTCGAGCAAGGGGTCACTCGGTCTGCTGCAGCCCCCCCCCATCAAGGCACATATGAGAAAGCAATCAATGAACTAAGTAAGGTGGCACAACAAAGAACTGATGCTTCTCATCTCTCTCCCTTCCTGTCTGTCCCTATCTGTCCCTCTTTCTGTCTCTATCTCTCTCACACACACAAAAAAGATAACTTTGGCAATTTCAACTTCAGTTTTCATACCAGAGGGTCCACAGGCTTGATGTCCCCACACATGCATCAAGCAAGCCAACTGCGCGAGTGTGGTGGGCGTGGCGACTCCAGGGCGACCACCCTTCCCACCAGTGCTCCTGGGGACCCCGCTGCAGGGGTGTTTCTACCACACCCCTCCCTGGAGAGAGCACGGCTCTTCCTTCCTTCCCAGGGGAGCAGCCTGCATGGGAGGCCCCTCTCACTCTGCGGCGAAGGCACTCACCACATGAGACGTCCAGCCCAGTGGACCTGGTACACCCAGGCCTCCGGAGAACTGGGGGTCGCTCAAAGCCCGTTCTTGCCAAACCCTCCCGGATCCAGATCTCCATCCTACGGTGGGGTAGACGCGATTTTTTTAGGAAGAGTCAGAGAGATGTCAGAACCAAAGAGGTTAAAAAAAAAAAAAAAAAGGCAGCCGTAAAGAGAGGAGTCAGCAGGGGAAGGAACTCTTCCCGTCTGTGCTCGGGGGCGGCGGTTTCTGAAGAGCAAACGGATGCTCGGGGGCGCAGGTGACGCAGGTGACACACGCTGAAAGTCATTCACGTTTTTAAAAACTCACCCGTTATTCATCATAGTGCACATTTCCAAAAAAAAAAATTATATATACACACACACACACACACACACACATATATATATACATACACTGCCTGTCCATGTATAGTTTCAATAGGCCCTGATTCACTGCTTGGTGTCACCAAGTAAGTTACGACTGATGTTATGAAATGATTTTGTATACGAGTCCCTGCTCACATGGAGTTCATAGTCTACTCAAAAAAACTATTATGTTTTTTTTTTGTTTTTTTTTAAAGATTTTTTTTTAAAGATTTTATTTATTCATTATAGAGAGGAGAGAGAAAGAGAGAGAGAGAGAGAGAGAGAGAGAGAGAGAGAGAGAGAAGGGGGAGGAGCTGGAAGCATCAACTCCCATATGTGCCTTGACCAGGCAAGCCCAGGGTTTTGAACCGGCAACCTCAGCGTTTCCAGGTTGACGCTTTATCCACTGCGCCACCACAGGTCAGGCAAATTTCTGTTTTGTTTTTTTTTGTTGTTTTTTTTTTTTTTTACAGAGGCAGAGATAGACAGGGACAGACAGACAGGAACGGAGAGAGATGAGAAGCATCAATCATCAGTTTCTCGTTGCGCATGGCGACTTCTTAGTTGTTCATTGATTGCTTTCTCACATGTGCCTTGACCGTGGGCCTTCAGCAGACCGAGTAACCCCTTGCTCAAGCCAGTGATCTTGGGTCCAAGCTGGTGAGCTCTTTGCTCAAGCCAGATGAGCCCGTGCTCAAGCTGCGACCTTGGGGTCTCGAACCTGGGTCCTTCCGCATCCCAGTTCGACGCTCCATCCACTGCGCCACCACCTGGTCAGGCCTATTATATTTTAAAATGTCGGATTTATTAAAATTCACGTTTTGAGCGGGAAATACCACTCATCTTTTCTCTGGTAGGCAGAAATGTTAGCCAGGCACAATAAGACGGTGTGTTCCAGTCCACACGTGACCATGTGACTCCATCCCAGTCCCTGGGCTTGACCAGGGCAGATAGATGGACAGCCACTTCTGGGAACTTCCTCTAAGACAGGGGTAGTCAACCTTTTTATACTACCGCCCACTTCTGTATCTCTGTTAGTAGTAACATTTTCTAACCGCCCACGGGTTCCACAGTCATGGTGATTTATAAAGTAGGGAAGGAACTTTACTTTATAAAATTTATAAAGCAGAGTTACAGCAAGTGAAAGCGTATAATAATAATAACTTACCAAGTACTTTATGTCAGATTTTTGCTAAGTTTGGCAGAATTAATCTTCATAAAACAACTTACTATAGTTAAATCTATCTTTTCATTTATACTTTGGTTGCTCCGCTACCGCCCACCATGAAAGCTGGAGTGCCCACTAGTGGGCAGTCAGGACCAGGATGACCACCACTGCCCTAAGAGAACGTAACAGTTCTCCATGATGCTGCGGGGGGAGTGCCTAGGACCCCAAAGCCACACGTGCCACCACAAGGCCAGGGCCAAGGCTGGCGTCCGACGAAGCCGGGTCCCTAACACCCGTGAGGCCCTGGCCGCTGGCGACTGCCTGTCCGACTCTCCCCTGAAGGAGAAAAACTGGCCTGTGTCTCCCTTAAGTCTCCGCGGGTGTGGTTTTTCTCCTCTGACCCGAGTCCAGCCCTCCCTCACGCAGAACGAAAAAGAAACAGCCCCTAACAGCCCAAGGGGTCTGACGAGAGTGTGACCAGGGAAAGTTCTGGGGAAAAAATTACATCCAGAAAGTAAAATACTGTATTTTGCGCTCTATAAGATGCACCTGACCATAAGACACACCTAGGGTTTTAAGGAGGAAAATAAGAAAAAAAATATTCTGAACCAAATAGTGTGTTAAAGTATTTAATAAAACACTGTATTCACACAGGCATTTCTGTCTCCACTTTTGGGGGATAAAAAGTGCGTCTTATGCAGCGAAAAATATGGTAAGTGTCTTTGGACGCCTCCCATCTGGGGACAGCAATAACCCGCTGGGCAGGGGAGAGACAGACAAAGAAATTCTCATTTGACGCAAGCCCACGGCACAGACAGGTGGCCAGTCCACACGCAGAAACCCCGGCCTTCCTTCCCCGCCGTCCCTGAGTGGATTGACCCACGGCAGCCGAGGACGGCTGTCCTTTTCACAAAAGCAGCAAAGAACCTCACGGGCGCTGGCAGGTTCCTGGGCCTGAGTCCGCAGCGCAGAGCGCGTCTGCCAGGAAAACAGGTGCTTTCGGTGTCCTGAACGGGGTGACACAGAGGATGCTGGGAGGATGGAGACATCGCCTGGGACAACGGGCCCACCGCGGAAACAGAAGAAGGCTCTTCAGTGTCCCTTCTACGTCCCTGTACACCGCGTGGGTTTTAGCGAGACGGAACGCACAGGGCAGGACAGGGGAGACATACAGCCGCCATGTCTGCATTAAAAGGGAAGGGGAACAGGCAGGGAAAACGGAATCCTACAGAGAAGAAAAGCAGAGATGCGTCTCCCAGTCGGGGAGAGAGAGAGAGAGAGAAAGAGAGAGGGGGGGGGGCTAGGCAGAGAGAGAGAGAGAGGGGCTGGGCAGCGAGCAGACAGGGGTGACTTGTTTGGCATGTTGGAAAAAGTACATGGAGACAAGATGGAGATGGTGACAGAGACGGAGAGAGAGACAGAGACAGAGATAAGATGGAGACAGAGATGAGAGGAAAAAAGAAACAGTAAGATGACAGCGTGTTTGGGGCTTCCTGGGAAAAACACAACCACCTCCACGCGTGTCCCACACACGGACACACGGGCCGACACACCTGACCACTTCTGACGATAACAGAAAGCCGTACACGTGGAAGGTGCCCAGCCCTTCTCAAGGTGCGCGCCTCTGTCCCAGAACTAAAAACAACTGCCTCCCCATCTGGGCGGCCGCCACCGACAGGGAAGGACATTGGGACAGCCTGTCCTGCACATAATCCCCGAGTCCCGCAGCCGGAGAGCCAGGGCCGACGCCTCAGCCTCCGCTGCAGACGACACACAGAGCGAGTTGCGTTAAAACTACAAGAGGGGACGTCCCAGCCGGGGAGGACGCCCCCTCTTCTCCCGAAAGCCCCCTCAAAGCCCCGTCCCCCGGAGCCGCCAACATAAGTGACGTCCTTTTAACATGACTCCACCTATGAATCGCCGAGGTTGCCTTTTGAGAATTTTATTGTAGGTCTCTACTCTGTGAGTAGCAGACACACGGACACGCCGGCCTTTACATTTAACTGGCGGCTTCCGCGATCTCCATCCAAGGGAAACAGATTTAGCGTTAAGTGCTCCGAATAATAACTTTGAGGCCCTCATAGAGCCAAACACCACAAATAAAAATAATGTGCAATCAGCCATGTGGTTAAAAAGAAAAAACAGCAACAACAAAACATGCGGGACTCTTCCATGTCCAAATGTGGGCAATTCCGTTATTTTGACAAGTACAATTCCGTTTTAATTATTCATCATATGGTGGAGAGTATGTTGTAGAAAATTCCATCTAGATATGAGGACTTAAATCTGTGCTGGGAGGCCCCGTTCACAGGCAACGTTATGTTAAATATTTGCTTAGAACAAGGTAAAAACAAGGCATTTATAGCAGGTGTCCGGATGCCTGAGCCGACACAGTCACAGCACGAGGCCACGCCTGTCACTGGGCTCTGTGTGCTGTGTTCTGCCTGCCTGTCTCAGCCACCACGGGGGATGCTTACTGTTCTTAGAGAGCACCCTAACACCACCCCGAATCTGCAGTGTTGTGAAAGCTACAAAAATACCTTCCCATTTCCTGTCCCCATTGAACCCCATGGTTCCCAACCAGGGCAACGTGCTTCCCCCTCAGAGGCAATGAGTTTGGCAGTGTCTGAAGACACGGTGGCTGTCACCCCGGGAAGGTGCTATGGGGCAGAGAGGGCAGAGACGTGCCACCCCCACAAAGCAGAGGCCAGAGTCGCCTGGCCCAGAAGGGGCGCGGGCCCTGTGGTTGGGAAGCCCCAGTGTAACCCGGCCGCTACGTTCCTGGGCAGGAAGTAGGAGAGCCGCTTGCTGGGAGGTCCGCCTGCTCTTTCCGCGACACAGCAAACTCCAGCGCCCCCTGGAAACTGTGTGGGGACGTGGAACCCAAAGTAAACAACGTGAAAGCAATGGAGCGATGTCTCAGAAACCCGGGACAAATGCAGAGCAGGGACCTGTGGGACAAAGGGGACCAGCTGCAAGGCTGCCCAGGGCAGCGAGGGCGACACCGAGATTTGAGTTGTAGACCCGCAGCCCAGCAGTAGCTGCGGGACCAAGGTGACCAATCGTCCTCCTTTAGGGGGGACAGTCCTTCTTTTGTAAGTTCTGTCCTCCCTCGAAAAGTGTCCTCCTACACGTCCCCCTTTTTATATTGGAAGACTCATCTGTCAATGTCCGTACTCGATGGATGCAGAGTCGATCCATTGCGTGCGATGTGACGTATTTGTATCTAAACAAGTACTTTTACTTACCATTGTTATTAAAAAGTAATCAGCATGCAAGCGTAACGACGATATAAACTATTACAAACGTTTTTTATTATGCATTTATCATAGTATAGTGTACCATTGTTGCCACGAATAAAATGTTTCTTTTATTTACGATATCGTTTTCTCCAACTTATTTTGGTCCTCTTTTTCATTGTAAAAGTGTTGGTCACCTTACGCGGGACTGACCGACGGCTGCAGCCCACACGCACAGCCTCCAGTCGAGCCTCCCCCACTGGACCCGTGAGTATCACTCAGCGAGCATCCCCCCCGGGAAATCACCTCATAAAACTTAGTGAACAGACCTCCCTAGCAGTCCGTGCGCCAAACCACAGAGGGGAGCAAGTCTAGCATTAGGGGGGCCGTCACAGGGTCACAGGGCAGAGTGTCTGCTGCGTCACTTGGTTCTGCGGACTCAAACATGACGTCCCCACCCCACCACTTTTAAATTTCTGACCCAGGCTCTCGTAAACACGATCGCAGCAACCCTTAACGAAAATAAAGTTTTCGAAGTAAAATGAATACGGGTATCTCAAGTGGAAGTCAACTAACTGTTCATCCTAATGGGCAGAGCAACAAGGTAGCAGAAATGGGACTGGTTCAAACGCTTTTAAAAACACTGACAAATGAACCGCATTCTTCCATATGCTCCGAACAATCCATCACACAGCCCGGCGCACACGGGGGATTGGGGATTATTTAGTCATCCGGATCAACTTCAGTTAAGAGGAAGCTAAACCAGTAATTCTGAAGTCCAGGGATGCTCTCCGGGTCTTAAATTACTTGCAGGGGCCGTCTAGGCCCCCGACAGGAAGGCTGCGGCTGCTAAATCAGGGAGTTTCTCTGCGTGGCGCACACAGTATCCGCTGTTCTCTAGTGTAAACAGGAGTCTCTAAAAGACAAAAACATAGATCATAAAACATAAGCCTCACGGGCACAAAGAGATTACCAACTACACAGGAAGACAAACTATCTCGGCGAGCGAAGAAGCCACAGAGCGTTTGCCAAGACCATCTTGTTTTCTGAGGTCTTCAAACCGACGACACGGTGGAGGAGACATTCGGATAGAACAAACTGCCCCACGGCACTTTGGAAGAAAAACCGCCCAATCTTCCAATGTGATTATCAAGCCAAAGGACACATGAAAGAATTCGGCACTTGTATCACCTTATCTACATATGTGAGTTCTTTCCTAGTGGGTGGGCTTTTTATTTATCTATTTATTTTTATTTTTATTATTTTACTTTTCAGTGAGAAGAGGGGAGGCAGAGACAGACTCCCACATACACCCTGACTGGAATCCACCCAGCGTGCCCACTAGGGGGCGATGCTCGGCCCAACTGGGGCCCTTGCTCCTCTGCAACACGAGCCATTTTTTAGCGCCTGAGGCAGAGGCCATGGAGCCGTCCTCAGCGCCCAGGGCCAACTCGTTTTAATAGAGCTATGACTACAGAAGGGGGAGAGAGAGAGAGAGAAAAAGAAGTGAGAAGGGGTGGGATGGAGAAGCAGATGGGCACTTCTCCTGTGTGCCCTGGCCAGGAATCGAACCTGGGACTTCCACACACTGGGCCAACGCTGTACCGCTGAGCCAGCTGGCCAGGGCCTGGATGGGCTTTTAAATCATCAGCCACAGTAAGCCCGCAGGTCAGCCCAGAAAAAGAGGACACCTCTGTGAATGAGAGCTAAGCAGTCAAATCAAAGGCACGATATAGAAGTCGGTCATTATGAGAAGCAAGTGCCTTTCTACTTCCCAATGACTGTCTCTCCATTTTATTTTCTTTCCTTTCTCTTGTTCACAGGCACGGAATATAATCAGCAAACGTGCAGAAAAATTTAAAGGAAAAAAAAAATAACTTCCATTTTTATTGCTATTTAACTTCTGGAAATTGTTAAGAAACCTGTTTAGAAAAGATCAACATGCTATAAATTAATAAAGCAACAGTGAGGGTCACAAAGGAACAAAAATGTAAGAAGAGCGATTTGAAGATTTCAATGTTTGGCAGCCTGACCTGTGGTGGCACAGTGGATATAAGCACTGACCTGAAACGCTGAGGTCGCCGGTTCGAACCCCCGGGCTTGTCTGGTCAAGGCACATATGGGAGTTGATGTTTCCTGCTCCTCCCCCTTCTCTCTCTCTCTGTCTCTCTCCCCCCACTCTCAAAAATGAATAAATAAAATAAAAACTAAAGTGTTTTGCCAAAGATCTGTTAGGAAAGCCCATTTCATTTCCAGCAGAACTTGATACATTAAATTGAATAAACTTCATCAAGACTATTTTTACCATATTGCAGGGAAGGGTAATAAATTCAATCATTTCATTAGAAACTACTGGCTTTAGTAGCCATAATCCCTTCATTCATTAAGTCAATACATATCTAACACCTATTATGTACCAATCGATAATCTAATCTCTACACCCGTGAAAGTACAGCAGGGACAGAAACCCACCCAGGTCACCCTGTCCCACACGGAACGCGGGCGTGACTCACGCGAGGCCAGAGTGAAGCAAATGAAATTAAATCAATGAAACCAAGTTTGATGTTACTCACTTTCTGAGTTATTTCTTTCTTGTTGTTATTGTTAAGTGTAATAAATTGAATGAAAAATGCATCCGTCAACTTCACAGCTGATTAAAATGGGAGAATGTCCTCTCTTTCTTAATATATATATATATTAAGAAATATATATATATATATATGCTTCATGGCGTTACTTCAATAAAATCCACAGCAACTTTTTGATGTAATTCATGGTGTGTAATGTGCAGACACTTATGAGACCTGCCTACATAATACATTGGGAGTTTAAAAAAATAACTAGTACAAACTCAAATTTTAAAATAGGACAATATCTTTTTATTTTATCAACATGTTACCCTCTAATAGAAAAAATCTACCTAATATTTTATAATTAGGGCTAAATTAAGTAACAACCATTCATTCATTCCCTTGCTGTCCAGGAATCCCTAAACACAGAAAGATCAATGGTCCTATGAGGAAAGAGAAGGGAGGGCAAGTTCGTTCTGTCTTTCAGTTTATGACGCAAGTCCCCGCAATGACTGTGATTACGCAGAGACGCATCTCCGGAGGGAGCGTCTGAGATGAGACGGAGCCCTCAGAGCCCTGCTGTCCAGCACGGACCTCCGACCATGAGCAAGCCTGTTCAGAGCCAAATGGAGACATACAGAAATCGGGAGAACTAATGGAAGCAGATCTAACTGAACGTTCTTCCATGTCACTGGTCTCCCCTCAACTTTACAGCTCCTGTTAAAACACACTTTGGGGCTGTGATGTCAATGGGTCTGATGAGCATTCCTGGAGCAAACCTTTAACATCCTCCACGGCCGCGCTCTGGGCCCCGATGTTAACCGAGGGCGTGGCCCACTGCTTGAGGCACATTCAAGGTACCGCAGGGACCCAGGACAGAGCTTCTGGGACACAAAAGAGCATCTTCCTCGCGACTGGTGTCTGGTCAGGAGGACAGGTTTGTCATCAGCTTCCTCTCCGCGGGAGGAAGGAGGAGTCTCCTCTTTGGAATTCTGAGAATACTGAGATCACGATGCTACGAGCAGAAGAATCTCTCTTCCTCGGATCTCCGTGTAGAATGTGCAACTCACTGCCTTTCCTAATCACTCTTTCACAACAATCTCTTCTCTCCCTCCTTGCACCAGAACCAGCACCGAATCGGGGCGAGGTTCTAGTTCTCAAACCCAGAGCATCGCCTCGCCCCTCGACAGTCATGTTCTGGGGCTCTGTGCGCACTGCCTGCTCTTGCCTTCACTCAGGGCCTGGTTTCTGAGAGTTTTATGGAAGAGTTACAATTGTTCTACCTCTGGGGGCGGGGGGGGGGGTAACATGTACTATGTTTGAGATAGGGTCGTGCAGTGTAACACCGGAAAAAAAACAAACCCTTAAAATAGAATGACACAATGTAAATTTCTTCACAACGGTTCCCTTTATTGTTTACTATATGGTGGGTTACTTCAGTTTCCCGATGTTATCCTAGAATCCCCCTTCGTGAGAGAGCTCTCAGCCATCATAACCTCTGAAGTAGATAAAATAATGAGGGGAAAATTGCCGTATTTCCTCACATATAGGACGCTCCCACGTATAAGATGCATCTTCATTTTGGGGACTCGAAATTTGAAAAAAAAAAAAATATATATATATATATATATATATTGCATCAAGTTATTGAACTCAAATTTTATTCATCACAAAATTCATACAACTCCTCACCACTGTCAAAACTCCCACCAATTAGCTTGTCCTCATCTGTGTCTGATGACGAATCACTGTCTTCATATGTTGCCTCGTCCTCAGGTCCATCTATGGCATTGGAAGTGCCACAACCACTGTATAAGAAGCAGCCAGCTTTTAGACCCCACATTTTTCAAAAAGAGGTGCGTCTTAGACATGGGGAAATGGGTACTGATAATTGACCGTAACACTAGTTCCCAGAGGAAGAACAAGTTCGGGCCAGCAGCGGCGATTCCGGCCCCTGGTATACACATACCCACTGAGGACCTGTGACAGTCACCTCGGGGTTATTTCACTTCATGTGACCGAGGTGACGGATTAATGTCCCACACCAGGTGGCTTCCAGTTGTTCACCAGGAAGATTTTCTCGGGTGGCTCTGACCTAATCAGGTCAAGGGACAGGCCCAGAAGTGGATTTAACTGTGGGCACACCGGGCACGCGCCTTGGGCCCCGACTTCTGAAGGGCCCCGCAAAACCCCAACTTGACACATTTTTTTAATGACAAGGGGCCGGATATTTCCTTCTGCGCCCCGGTCCTCAACCGGCCTTAATCTGCGTCTGGACAGGCCCCCTCGGAAGGGCGAGGCTGCCAGTGAGCGGGACTGTCCCGCTGACAGTGCAGAGGTGAGGGGCTGCTGCTTACGGAGCTTCTCAGGGGACCACGTGGTGAAGGTGGAGGGCAGCCCCTGCTGCTGAGACCGGACCTGGTGACAGCCGGCGAGGCAGGGCTCCGAGGCCTCGGTCCCACAGCTGCCAGGGGGAAACGCCCCCCACCACCGGAGGGGGCCTGGGAACAGGTGTCTCCCCCAGGGAGCTTCCAGGGGGACACGGCCAGAGGTCACTCTGGTCTTAGCCCTTCCAGGGGTCCCCCAGGGAGCTTCCAGGGGGACACAGCCAGAGGACACTCTGGTCTTAGCCCAGGGCTCGGCTACAACCTACCGGACCCTCCTCCGCCCGCCCCCCCCCCCCCGGGCCATGGAATTTACGAGATAATAAATGTGGGTTAAGTGTCTGTAACTGTGATAATTTGTTACGCAGCAACAACAACAACAACAACAAAATCTAACATGGATGTACCCTAATGCAGCGAATGTTTTCTAAGACTTTGCCAGGCATCGTGCTCAGCCTTCTGTACACTGTCCCAATCCAATCTCAAAACAAACTCGGAAGATAAATGCTATTATCATAAGCTAGCATTATTAGACTATGAACACAAAATGCTATTATTATAAAAAACCCCTTTCTACAAGCCGAAGAAGTAATAAGCTCGCAGGGCAAATAACTTAAGACCACACAGCTAAAACGGATGACAGCCGGAATGTTCATCGAGTCTAACAGCATGGAACTGTGTTCTGAAACCCTCCACTCTGCTCTGCCCGCAGGAAAGATCACTGAGACCCTGACCCGACAACCTGGGGGGGGGGGGAATGGCATTCTGCTGTGAGCTGATTATGCCATTTAAAGGAAATTAGTGCCCTGGCCGGTTGGCTCAGCGGTAGAGCATCAACCCAGTGTGTGGAAGCCCCTAGTTCGATTCCTGGTCAGGGCACACAGGAGAAGTACCCATCTGCTTCTCCACCCTTCCCTCTCTCCTTCCTCTCTGTCTCTCTCTTCCCCTCCTGCAGCCGAGGCTCCACTGGAGCAAAGTTGGCCCAGGCGCTGAGGATGGCTCCATGGCCTCCACTTCAGGTGCTAGAATGGCTCTGGTTGCAACAGAGCAACATCTCAGATGGGCAGAGCGTCGTCCCCTGGTGGGCATGCTGGGTGGATCCCGGTCGGCACATGCGGGAGTCTATCTCTGCCTCCCTGCTTCTCACTTCAGAAAAATACAAAAAAATAGATAAATAAAGGAAACTAGTGACTCTCTCCACTGCCCAGTCTATTAATTGAAGATAGTACATCCTCTACCTCCTTCCATACCTAAGATTCTCTCATGAAACTAACTCCTATCTTTAATCTGCCACGCAGAAGTGACTACAGATTTGTGCAGAAAAGCGACATTACAACGACCCGTATGCAAGACGCCAGACTTCGTCAGGTGAGCCACCTTCAACTCCATGGGACCCCGAGCCCATGACACATACAAACCACATCCGGGCTGAAGCAGGAGTCCCTGGGGAGGCATGAGGGGACACTAAGAGACATTTACATCACAATCCCTTTCTGGTCCACATCCCGGCTAAAGCAGGAATCGAAAATTGTTCAAACTCTCTCTGCAGGGATCTTGAGAAGAACGCACTCCCTAAAAGCAGGGCTCACCGAGAACGCTCCTGATGAGGGGCCCATGGCACAAGGGCGGTCCCGGGTTCGCCCAAGAAAATGTCTACGGCGAGAGGGGGAGCCCCGTCCATGGTGTGGAGGGACACTCTGCCCGCCCTGTGACGCCCAGGCTCTGACACGTCTCGGTGAGTTCTCTCCAGCTCTCACCTGCCTGGCTCTCCTTTTTGGCCAGTCTATGCTGCTTCAACTGCTTGCCTTGTCAGCTGTCTGAACTTGACCCCGTGAGCTAGATCCTTTGGCCCAAGTCCCGCCCGTTCTACAACAAAACACAGATGAGCCGTCTTCTTCCCCTGTCCTCTCTGCTCCCTTCAGGAGCCCTCACCTACCGAGGACACAAACCCCCTCTGGAGCCACGAGACAGCACAGGCAGGTGCATCCTCGGCGCTGAGGTCTCTGGGCAGCGCTCGTCTCTGCTGGCGTGCTAGACCCCGTGTGCGGGACGGTGGCTGGAGGTGACACCCCAGGCTGGCCTCCCGTGACCCGGCTCTTCACTTTTCACAGCACCCCCCAACCCCAAAACAGCTCATCAGCCCCGCTCCGTCCTGACAGGGACGGCACCCGCCCGTGTCTTGGCGACGTCAGGCCCCCCACCATTGTGGAAGGCAGTTAGTCTCACACAGCAGGTGACTCTGCTTCCGGCAGCTGATACGAGCGGGTGTGGCCGCCCCAGGAAAGTCCCTGTGCGTCTGGATGGAGCACCTTCGACATCCGGGTCTCCATCACCTGCTTTTCCCCCCGCACAACAAACCCTCCCGCTCAGGTGCGCCGACCCCGCCACATCTCAGCCACGCAGACGCTGACAGGCGCGTGTTCACGCCGCCCCTCGCCCGGCCGGCTCCCTCCGTGCGCCCGCCAAGCGGCTCCTTCCAGCGTCCACCCGAGAGAGAGCTCAGGCCCTCGCCCCGGACTCCCAACATGATGAATGACTGTGGCAAAACCCACATTTGTTAGGGAAGCCGCCCATGTGAAGCTCACAGAGCTGTGATTGATCATGTTTACCCAACAGATACGAGTGTGACTGGCCGTTAAGAAATATATATATAAACTATATATTCGGGGGGTTCGGTTTGGTTTTATTTTCCTTTCTGAAAATGGCTTTTTCTGACCAGCATCGGCTCAGGCTCACGCGGGGAATGGTGAGGAACAGAGGCCACCAGTGACTCGGTCTAAACAAGCTGATACGTTTTTATTTTCCCTACGATGCAACGAGGCATAAACAATCCTTCACTCCCGAGTATGCCCCTGCCGTTCCCTTTCCTCTTCAGGGTTGGTTGGTGTCTGTGTTGTTTGTACAGACACACACAGAAGCAGGTTGGGCTCAGAAACCAAAATCCTCGAGTCTGGCTCTAGAGCCAAAGATGAACTAGCCTTTCTTTTCATCTGAGCGCCTGACGCAGTCCTTCGTGTATCAAGGGAAGACGAATCCGTGCAGCTCACCGTTGTTGTTCCTCGGCCGGGCCGGGGTCGCTCACAGGATCTCAGTGGATGGCACCAGACAAGGAGGTCTCTTCCCCCCTGCGGTGTGCACCCCGGTGCGGGGCCTGGGTAACAAACGGATGCACACAGCACAGCAGGTGGGGATCAGTGTCCGGAGAGGACGAGGAGGAGGAGGAGAAGGCGCTCTCCCAGAGACGACAGTCAAGAAAGCCTCTCTGATGGCAACATCTGGGCAGAGATCAGAGCGGCCGGGAGACCCCACCATACAGACATCTGGGGACCGCAACCCAAAAACAGGGAACAGCCCTGGCCGGTTGGCTCAGCGGTAGAGCATCGGCCTAGCGTGCGGAGGACCTGGGTTCGATTCCCGGCCAGGGCACACAGGAGAAGCGCCCATTTGCTTCTCCACCCCTCCGCCGCGCTTTCCCTCTCTGTCTCTCTCTTCCCCTCCCGCAGCCAAGGCTCCATTGGAGCAAAGATGGCCCGGGCGCTGGGGATGGCTCTGTGGCCTCTGCCTCAGGCGCTAGAGTGGCTCTGGTCGCAACATGGCGACGCCCAGGATGGGCAGAGCATCGCCCCCTGGTGGGCAGAGCTTCGCCCCTGGTGGGCGTGCCGGGTGGATCCCGGTCGGGCGCATGCGGGAGTCTGTCTGACTGTCTCTCCCTGTTTCCAGCTTCAGAAAAAATGAAAGAAAAAAAAAACAAAAAAAAACAGGGAACAGCATCTAAGCCCCGACAGACCCGAGGGGAACAGTGTGTATGAACGTGTGCGCGCGGCCTTTGAAAGTGTCGGTCAAGCTCTGTCCTTTATCTCCCAAGCTCGGCACTTTCTGTCACGTCTCTCAGTAGACACGAGTCGCTGCTCTTCGATCCCCAAAGCATAATTCACATGAGATGACCACAGAGTCCCCAACTAACTGCTGCCATTCAACTAGCACGTGAGGAGCAACTTCCACTCCCTGGCCCCATCGCGCAGTTTTAGGACCATCTTCTCACAGAGAATGCAGTCCTCAGCAATCTGCCTTTTAATCAAAAACATACCTAATCGGACAATAAGTCCCTGACCCAGACCCCATCAGCCAAAGCAGAACAACAGCCATTCACCCGTTCAACAGATGTCAGAACGACCACCGTCCTTCCACGAGAGACGGCCACCTCGCCGGCCTGGTCTCCGCGTCGCAGTTAACGAGATGACAGCGTCACCTCCTTAGGGAAGCACAGTAATCCGTCCTCAGCACCCCAACCAACCACAGGAAGGAGGAGTTGATCTAATGCAGACATCGGCTTTCATCTGACTTGGTGGGCACGCAGTGACATTGGGTGACACGATAGGTGCTTGGATCTGTCATTTGAACATTCAGCGTCCCGTCAGGGCTGGTGGAGACTGCACAACTCCGGGGTTCCTGCAGTCACCCCATCGGCAAGAAGTTATCAGCAGGACCGACCACGTGCTTCTCTATCAGGTGGAGAAGAGCCCATCTGCTTCTCCACTCCCCCCCCCCCTCCTTCCTCTCTGTCTCTCTCTTCCCCTCCCAGGCAGAAAGGCATCCGGGCAGGTCCCGTCCGAGAGACACAAGACGGGCTGCCGTCGGGCACGATGCACACACGCTCGGCCCATGACGGGCACGTTCCCTTCCCCCCTCTGTGCTTGTCCTCAACCCACCCTCTCCTCTCGGGCTGGGGGCCGACCCTGAGACGTCTACCTCCGTGTTTATAGCCGCAGAACTCGTCAGCCTGCAGTGACCACGGCCAACCTCCCTACAGTCACGCCTCGACCACAGTCACTGAGCAAACTCACTGCCATCCCCTTCCACGAGACCTCCCCTGCAGCCCAGGGAGAAGTCATGTGCGTCTTCTACAAACTGCCCAGCAGACTTCCTCCACCCCGCTCCTAGACGCTCACTTGGTTCTACCTTGTAGTGGAGTCACCTGTTTGTATCCTTTACCCTCTTTCTTCTGTGCGTAAGAAAAATACTTTGTGGGCAATTGTAACAGCAGTTTCACCTTCTTATGGACTACAAGAGTCTCTGCATATTACATTGTTACAAAGAGAGGAGGTGAATTAACAAATACTAACTGGTCGAAAGGTACAAGCTTTCAGCTACAAGATGAGTAAGTCTTAGGGGAGGTCTGATACAATATGATGATGATCGCTGACCCGCTGTCCAGAGTAAATCCTGCGCGTTCTCATCTTAAGGAGAAATTTTTATTTCCCTTTCTGCCCTCTCTTTTCTTTTATTGTATCTGTATGAGAAAACAGATGCTCGCTGAACCCAATGCTGTTCGCCTTCAACTTACACAGTGAAGTCTGTCAATTATTCTTTAATAAAAAACTAGAAAGACCCACAACTATGATGTATATGAACTATGCTGCACTTGACACATTGTAGCTATTTGGACTCCAGCCCTTAGTTACAGACGGGCCTGCTCTCCTGCCCAGCTTAGTTCAGGGCCGGAGTCCAAATAGCTACAGAAGCTACTTACAAGCAAAGGTCAAAACAGCAGCTCGAATAGACAACAGAAATGTTCAACTGTGGTGACAGAACAGTCTTCCCGTGAGAAGCTTCCTTTACGGTGAAAACCCCACCAGTGCCAGCACCCAGCCTGGAGGACACCTGGCTGCATGAGTAAGAGCCGTGGGGTCGTGCGCGATGACAGGGACATCGCTGCGGCTCGGCCATTGGAGGCGGGAACTCGGGGGGGGGGGGGGGAAGACAGCCGCAGGAGGAGGGCCTTCCGGGGACGCAGGGGGCACAGGTTGAATTATAGGATGAATTGGAAAAAAACAAAACACATCAATATCGTTGCTGAACAGAGTCCTAAAAAGGAGTTTGCGGCGATGAATCCTATCTGCACCTGAGAAGAAAAATAATTGGGACCTTGGCTGTCGGTGAGAAATGAACATCAGAGAAGTGGTCATCCCGGAGAACCCGTCTCAGCTGGCCCGTTCTTTCTCCTCTGCACACTCGGTCCGCCAGCACTAAATCCTCCACGTGCCCCGGGCATGGGTCTGGGAATACGAAGGCGGACAGACAGACCGACAGAAAGGGCCCTACTCCAACCAGCCCTTGTCCCCTTTGAGAGGGAAAGAGGATTTAACTGCAACAGCAAACCTAGACGGCGCCCGCCGACATCGACCGACGCACAGGACGACAGAGGGAAGCTCCATGAGGCTGGCCTCTGAAGAACGAGTTCCCCCGGGGACAGTGGGTGCAGGGGACACAACAGCATCTGCCGCGAGTGGAGAAAGGAAGAGATCCAGAGGCCTGGAGAACGGAGGGGTTCGTGGTGAGGGGGCAGGCCGCGGTCAGCTGGGCCGGGCGTCTGTCTGCCAACCTGAGCCGTCTCGCTGAGGTGTATTCGGGGCGGAGATGTCACAGACCACAGCCTTCAAAATGGTCTCCTTTCATGGCCACATCGCTGGCCTCCTCGGGACTCGGGCAGAACCGGGGTCCACGGGGTCGGTGGCTCCAAAGAGATGTCATCAGCTTCCTCTGCGGCAGGTCCCCGAGAGATCGTGAGGACCTCAAAAGGGAGCCCGTGACTTTGTGACACTGGATATAATTGTCTCCTCTTGGTCAGTACCCAGAACCCTTCCTAACAGAAGAGAGGGTGACAGCGCAGGGCCCCCCGTGTGCCGACACCTTGTACCTGCAGGGGCCCGGGGAAAACTCAGCCTACTCATTTCGAGGACCTTTCCTCTGTCTCTACAACGGTACACGGTGCGCACTGCGGGGCAGGGAAATGCGCCGTCGACCTGCAGGCGGCCCTGACCTTGCTGGGGATGGCTGTTAAAAAGAACCTCTGCTCTAAGGCCACCTTCTCCAGGAAGTCTTCCCAGCTAATCCCTCCGCTCCTCAATCTTTCCACCAACCCCAAGTATCTGAAAATGTACTTTAAAAGAATTTCTTTTTCTTCTTTTTTTTTTTTTTTAATGATTTTTCACCCATTCTTGGCCTGGCCTCTCTGCCTTCCTTTTCAGAACACCCATTTCCTAAGAGCGAAGAGAGGGAACTGGATCCTGGAGAGAACACAGACTATATCTTATTTCTATTTTCGTCCTCGGGACCTGGCATAATGCCTCCCCTACCCTAAGCCGTCAGTAAGCATTACATGCTTGGATGCCCAGGGAAGGGAAGGGTGGAGGAGGCTGGGGGGGTGGGGGTGTGGGGGGTGGGGGGGGGCGGCAGGGGAGGGGACGAAGTTCAAAGGAACAAGAGAAGGGAGAGAGGAGAGAAAGGAGGGGGACTGGGAGGACGGGACAGTTCCCTCAGAGACTCGATCTGCAGGTGACCAAGACCCCATTCAAACTAGCTTCAGTGGCCCTGGCCGGTTGGCTCAGCGGTAGAGCGTCGGCCTGGCATGCGGGGGACCCGGGTTTGATTCCCAGCCAGGGCACATAGGAGAAGCGCCCATTTGCTTCTCCACCCCCCCCCTCCTTCCTCTCTGTCTCTCTCTTCCCCTCCCGCAGCCAAGGCTCCATTGGAGCAAAGATGGCCCGGGCACTGGGGATGGCTCCTTGGCCTCTGCCCCAGGCACTAGAGTGGCTCTGGTCGCGGCAGAGCGACGCCCCAGAGGGGCAGAGCATTGCCCCCTGGTGGGCAGAGCGTCACCCCCTGGTGGGCGTGCCGGGTGGATCCCGGCCGGGCGTATGCAGGAGTCTGTCTGACTGTCTCTCCCCGTTTCCAGCTTCAGAAAAATGCAAAAAAAAAAAAAAAAAATGCAAACTAGCTTCAGTAAAACTCACTGGCTCCCATGGCCCCTAAATACCCCAGGGTACGTAAGGCTCAAGGGACAGAGGGAAGGAAGGTGGCAGGACACGGCCCGAGGAGAGGAACGGGAGCCTCAGCCGGGCCGGGACCCCCGGCCTCCCTCTTGTCCAGGTGTCCTTGTTTGGCCGGCCAAACTGCGGGGACATTAGCCACCTGCCTCTACGGACAGCCGCTCGCTCCGAATGGCCATACTCTGAGGACACATTTCAGGCTACAGGTGTCCCCCTGATCTGTGAAACAGTGAAACCTGGAACCAGAGCCCACGAGCTCTGACCAAAAAAAACCAGCCGTGTTGTTTTAACAGGAGAGAGCTGCACCATCGATCGCCCCGAGTCCCCGGGGGGCAGTTACAGCGCTGCATTCTGTGCGACAGATGTGCCTTCATTTCTGAATTATGCAAAGAGGTCGCAGGCATTACATCTCAGAGCAACATTTAATAAAAAGAACAGGACGATGTTACGATCGGGCATGGGGGGAAAAAAATTAGATATTTCCTAACCAAGTAACCTCAGCCAAATCTGAATAATGTATAACTTCTAACCCCACCGGTCCCCACGGTGCGCCGTGAGGATCCAGTACGCCCCCAGCATGCGAATGCGTCAACTCGGCGAACCCAGGCGGCCCCTACAGCCGGCATCTCTGCTGCTGTTAATATTCATACTAAATGGATACAGAGTCGCAGAGCGAGAAAGGTCAAAGGAAGCGACTACCTCCCTGTGATTTCTCTAGCGTCCCCCCACCCCCCAGCTCCTGGATAAAATAGACACGTATTACTCGTTTAATTCCTCTAGAGACCACTGCTCTTCCCCGCACCAGCGTGCATGTTTTTCACCGTCTCCCGCCCAGCGCGCCAGGCCTTGCGCCTCGACGAAGGCGTCCACTTGTTCCTAGGATTCCTCCGCCCGCAGGCACTGTGGTTGGAGCTCAGTGAGCCATGGGGTGAGAGGATGTACCCGAGGGGGCCCAGCACAGAGGGCTAAGTAAGCGAGAGCCTCTGCAAGGGGAGAGGCGGAAATAACTGGCTGACGCACCTCGGTGCCGCCTCGGAGGAGAGCGGGCCTGAGCCTGCAGGACCTTGTCTGGTACAGTTTTAATCTGAGAACACAGCTCAATCGAACACCCTGGCTCACTCAGAAAAGCAGGACCGGGCCCTGGCTGGTTGGCTCAGTGGTAGAGCATCAGCCTGGCGTGCAGGAGTTCCGAGTTCGATTCCCGGCCAGGGCACACAGGAGAAGCACCCATCTGCTCCTCCACCCCTCCCCCTCTCCTTCCTCTCTGTCTCTCTCTTCCCCTCCCGCAGCCAAGGCTCCACTGGAGCAAAGTTGGCCCGGGCGCTGAGGATGGCTCTGTGGCCTCTGCCTCAGGCGCTAGAGTAGCTCTGGTTGCAGCAAAGCAACACCCCAGATGGGCAGAGCATCGTCCCCTGGTGGGCGTGCCGGGTAGATCCCGGTCGGGTGCATGCGGGAGTCTGTCTGACTGCCTCCCCATTTCCAACTTCAGAAAAAATACAAAAAAAAAAAAAAAAAAGTGGGACCGCAGCAGGAACACGGGGAGGCGGGCTGCATGATCACAGGGCTGGGGGTGGGCGGGTGGACGCAGAGAGTGTGTGGGTGACATGGCAACATGCTGTAGATGGGCTGCAGCGAAGGGCAGATTGACAGCAACGACCTTGAGCAGGGAGCTCCGACCACAGGGCACTTGCACGGCCTTGTGGACACTGAAGGGTAAGGAGAACAGCGACAGGTGAGGACTGGAGCAAGAGGGTGTCGCTGGCAAAGGCAACGGAACAAACCAGGGCAGAGGCAGGACCAAATCCCAGGTCGAATTGCAAGTGACCCGGGGGGCAGGTGTGGCGGTAACATGAGTCAGGAAAACGCAGAATGAGTCGTGGGAACATTCTCAATGTCAGCACTCCAAGTCTCTCCCCAAGGCCCGGCCTGCTCGCAGCAAGAGCCTGTCGGCAATGACAATGGGATTAACCCGCTAGAATAATCATATTTAATTGTATTTACAAGTTTCCTAATTAGTATTACACCAGCCTCTGAACATAAGTATACCTAAGTGCTCTATTTATAGTAGGTTCGTGAAATTTCAACATGAATCACACAAAGAATGCCCCATTATTCTAATTGTTTATTTTTAAAATATTTTCCTTGAAATGTGTTTCCGATGATTTGCATCCTGTTGAAGAGCAATCACGCGTTGCGATACAGCCTTTCTCAAGGCCGGGCTGAGAAAGCCACCCTTCACCATCAAAAGAAAAAAAAAAAGGTCTTTTTACTAATGGCATGTAATCAAGCCCACCCTCCATTAGTCATCAAAACTCACCGTGAATCGTCAGCAGCTACGTGGGGACCGCAAGGGAAACAAAGAAATTGATTTCAAGATGTAATGACTGTGATTTGTCTCATACAACACAGGGGGGAAAAATACACAGTCCCTATAAAAAGAAGTAAGATCTGCAAAGAGCATTCTCTTCCCACGTGATCTACAAGGGTTTAAAATACAGTTTTTTTAATGTCTGGCACTCGTGATGATTAGCTAATTTTTTTTTTCTTCTAAATGAAGTTAGTGTCTTAATAAGCTTTCCTGCTTGTCATGATCATTTTTCCAGATGAGTGACAGATTTCTTTTTCCCCCTCAACAATAAATAAATAAGCCTTCATATGTTGGCTTGAACGATAGAAAATTGATACCTACAATTTTTTTTTTTAACCTGAGAAAATGACAGTGTTTTAGATCTAACCTCAAAGATAAAAATCATAGGAACTAGAAGCTCAGCATTAGAATCAAGGCCTGAGAGGAGTAGTGGATTCTCTGGCCTGATTCTTTTCTTTTTTTTTTCAATAATTTTTTTTTCTTTTATAGTAAGAGGAGGGAAGATACAGAGACAGATTACTAAATGCGCCCCAACTGAAATTCACCTGGCAAACCCCTGTCCAGGGACGATGATCTGCCCATCTAGGGCCATACTTGCAACTGAGCTACTTTTAGCACCTGAGGCAGAGGCTCCAAGAAGCCATCCTCAGTGCCCAGGGCCGATGCCCTTGAATCAATCAAGCCATGGCTTTGGGAGAGGAAAAGAGAGAAAGAGAGAAAGAGAGGGAGAGAGGAGGAAGAGAGAGGTGGAGAAGCAGACAGGTGTTCCTCCTATGTGCCCTCACTGGGAATCAACCTGGGACATTCACATACCAGATCAACGCTCTACCACTGAACCAACTGGTCAGGGCCCTGCCTGGCTCTTTAAAATACGCTCTAGTGTAAAACAGTGGCCGTCCGAAATCGGCCTTTGGAACGTTTGAAATAAGGAGTTTAACATAACAGAGGAGTGGGACAGAAAGGGCCCCTGCAGACAGAGTACATGCAGTACTCACAGGGTCCCTCCCCTTGGTCACCTGCTTCAGATAAAATAATAATAATAAATTAAATAAAGGAGAGGGCAAAGGACACACTATCTCAAGCAGGTGTCTAACCTCACCGCATAAAATGTGCCTGAACATCATTTGGAGTTTGTGTATTTTGTTTTTTGGTTTTGTTGTTATTTTTTCAAATGACCGGATTAAAAGAGAGGATGGCTGATTTGCCTAGACTGAAAATAAAAAGCATTCATTTCTCTAATTTCCAACGAAAGGCACTAAAATTAGCCTTCCCAGATAACACGCTTTTATCCAAGGAAGCATCGAGTGACCTGTTCAAACCCTGAATAAAGAAACCACCGAGAAAACAGATATTTTAATACTCTTCAGCCTACAACTCACTCAGGAAGAGAGACAGCCGATGAAAGATAACCTTGACCTAGCAAGGTGAGGAGGCTTCTTTCAAAAGGAGCAGCTGTCCAAAGGAGCCCACCCTGAATGTCCCACAGAGACAGGATGAAAGGGAACTGAGGGGAAGCCGCCCTCCTAGCTGGACCCCCTGCCCACCCCTCAGATTCAGAAAGGACACAAGGCTCCTAGCCAAAGACCTGACTGCCCCTTTCTACGGTCTGGTCTCCATGAAGGAGTTTCTCTTCCTCGTGTCCCCTGTAAGCTCTCAATTAATAGCAATCTTACCAACACGAACGCATTAAGCTCTAAATTTTTATTTGTTTGTTTATTTATTTATGTGTTGTATTTTTCTGAAGTGAGAAGCGAGAAGGCAGAGAGACAGACTCCCACATGCGCCCGACCGGGATCCACCCTGCACGCCCACCAGGGGGCGATGCTCTGCCCATCTGGGGCTTCGATCTGTTGCATCCAGAGCCATTCTAGTGCCTGAAGCAGAGGCCATGGAGCCATCCCCAGTGCCCGGGCCATCTTTGCTCCAATGGAGCCTTGGCTGCGGGAGGGGAAGAGAGAGAGACAGAGAGGAAGGAGAGGGGGAGGGGTGGAGAAGCAGATGGGCGCTTCTCCTGTGTGCCCTGGCTGGGAATCGAACCTGGGACTCCTGCACACCAGGCCGACGCTCTACCACTGAGCAAACCGGCCAGGGCTAAGCTCTACATTTTTGAAGTTTGCAATGAAGGTATTTCAGGGAAGAGGGGACCTCAGAAACAACACGATTTAGTCCACGAATCACACGGATGAGGAGGTTGAGGGGTAGGCTGTGTGACTGGACTCTCGAACCTGGTCCCCTGTGATGGCTCAGATGATGGAACACCCATCCTTCCGTTGAGATTCAGAGTTTCCGCTGTGGGACCGGTGGCGCGTAGGACTGTGTGTGCCTCTGCGTGCAGCTCAGACAAGGCACGGATACAGTGAAGACTCAATCCTACCCTGATTAATTACTCATTCGTAATGGGTCAGTAAATCCTTTTTAAGTCTAAAGGTCTTCTCCATAAATTAAACTCCGTAATACCACAGGATTATCTGCAGTTGTGATCAAATACAAATCACCTCGTTATCACTGGATTACCAAAGTATAAGCAGCTAAAACGAGTGAACTGGTTCATTCTCAAGCACGCAATGTTTGCACTAAACCGGAGCAGACAGAGAATCCTGTACAAAATACAAAGGCATGCGGCTGGCCCGTCAGAAAGATGATCGCTGAGAATGTTTCTATGAAAACCAGAGCCAACTGCTCACTAAAAATGACAACACATAAAATAATGTTCACAGGGGTACGTTAGGCGCCAGAATGCATATTCTGACAATATGAGGAATAAACATAGCAAAAATATAAATTTTATTAAAAGAAGATAAAACACAAAAAAAACAGAGTCTGGCCAAGTGGCTCAGTTGGTCACAGCTTCAACCTAATGAGCCAAGATTGCAGGTTCGACCCTTAATCAAAGCACATACAGGGGTCAACCAGTAAATGCATAACTGAGTGGAACAATAATGCTAATGTTCCTCTCTCTCTCTTTCTCTCTCTCTCTCTCAAAGCAATAAATAAATAAATAAAAACAAAAATAGATAAAAATTAAAATTTGTAAAACAAAGATTTACAGCCAAAGATGACAGGAGCACTAATAAATGCACAGTATAGTATATTTAGTTATTCAGATAACAATTCTAAGATCATTATTTAACTTTCCTACCTTGAAAAACCCACCATGTTAAAATATATTGGTAAATGAGACTTAATCGTAAAATTTTATTTGCCAACTACATGCAAAATCACCTCATATCTTAGAGTCTAATATAAAAGCCATCACTACGGCTTTCTGCATATTTTATTTATGTACCCAGGTTAATTCCATAACTCCTAAGGAAAAGCTAGCCCAGTCCATATCAACGCTTAAAACTTCTATACAATGGCCCCAAAGATAATATAGATTTAGATAGTTTGTTATACTTAACGTACTTCAATAAAATGCATGTCCTAAAATATGCTATTCATCTCAAGTTCAATTGCAACAGCCCACACACCCAGAGATGGGCTTTAGAACAAAGCAGAAACCAGGCTTTTCCCCCTTAGTTACTGTATCCAGTGCCATCACTGGTCTCAGAGAAAACAGTCTTGGTGGCAAGTTGTGTTAGGAAAAGCCTCTCTCCCTAAATGACAGAGGACCTGATGTTATCACGCGACTCTTTAACCTGTATAATAAGTTCCCCTCATGAGCAAGGAAAAGCCGTCACCGTAAATCTGTAAGATAAAGATAATCGGCTGATTTATATCTAAATATCTCAGATAAGAAAGACACCCACGTCACAGTACATTTGAGTAAGAAAAATGAAGTATTTTATCTTCGTGTGAAAGTTAAAACCCCGTCTCCTTTGAAAGCGAGAAGGATTTTCCTAATACCATAAAGATCAATCATTACTATTCCTTCCTTGCAATCCATCCAAAAACAATCGCCTTCCCGTCATTTCTTTAAAATCCCTGCCACGCCTTTTTTTTTTTTTAGATCAGAATAAACCTGTTTTTAAACATCTGAAATCTAACTTCCAAAGGTCAGATGGGATCAACTGTGCCATGACTATAAAAATATATGATAACGTGAGCAATCCAATTAGAACTCTGCGACTGCTCCTCTACTTCCTCTACTGCAGGGGTCCCCAAACTTTTTACACAGGGGGCCAGTTCACTGTCCCTCAGACCATTGGAGGGCCGGACTATAAAAAAAAAAACTATGAACAAATCCCTATGCACACGGCACATATCTTATTTTAAAGTAAAAAAACAAAACGGGAACAAATACAATATTTAAAATAAAGAACAAGTAAATTTAAATCAACAAACTGACCAGTATTTCAATGGGAACTATGCTCCTCTCACTGACCACCAATGAAAGAGGTGCCCCTTCCAGAAGTGCAGCGGGGGCCAGATAAATGGCCTCAGGGGGCACATGTGGCCCGCGGGCCGTAGTTTGGGGACCCCTGCTCTACTGTCTGCAGGGTCCTTTCTGAATTGCAGCTCCACACAGCCCCCTGGCTACCGACCTCTCTCTCTCTCTGGGTGTTCCAGGTGTCTGAGTTCAAGCACAGGACGTCCGGTACCCACTCTGGTACCCATTCACCCCACCACCACTCAATGAGCCACTGCCAGAGTTGGCAGTGCACGGCCCCCCCACAGTCCACCCATCCAGGGATCCCGCACACCTTCCTCCCCTCACATCGTAGCTAATCCAGCACTCGGTCCTGACCCCGGACCTCGCCCACACACCCCTCCCCAACTCTGCCCAGCCTGCCACCAGCTGCCACCTGCCGGGGCGGCATCCTGGCTGGTTCCGCCTGGACCCCACCCTTCGCTCTCTTCAGATGCCCCAGTGTCTTCCCATTGGCCACAGAGGGACGTCCGAGGTGCTTCCATTTCCTAGAGATCCCTCCATCGCCTGCCTTTGCCAGACGTCCCCCCACCTCCTCGTCCCCCACCCCCACTGCCTGCTGCCCTCGGGCGCAAGGTCCTTCCGGGTCCGGAAGGCGGCCGGGCGCCTTCCCACCTCCGGGCGTTTGTGTGCGCTGTTCCTTCCGGCATGTTCTCTGTCCCCTCGGTGGCTACTATGTACTCCTAATGATCAATGTCACCCTGTTAAAGTCAACTTTCTAAATAAAATTCAAAAGTTAAAAATAATAATAATAATAATAAAATAAGATGAATGAATGAATAAATGGGATAGTTTAGGAAATGATGTATTTTCCCATTTGTACCAAAGCATGTGTCACGTAATCCTGTGAAAAACACTTCAGATCATTCCTAAGCCCCAAAACAAAAGGTACGGGGGCCTAATCATAACCCTTAACAAGTGCTAATTGTTTTTGGAAAAGTAAACAAACAAAAAACTGATGTACCCTGCCCCCCACCAGACAGTCCAATCAATCAAACAGAAGGTGTGAATAAATGCGTCCAGAATAAAATCAGGCACAGCTTGCAGATATGCTCCCAGATAAGTGACCTCCTTCGGAGGTTGGGTCAAGCATCTCTCGCCAGGGGGCACTGTCCCTGCCCACCCATGAGGAAGCCCGGTGTGGGGGTTGGGCATCGGTTGCCTGGTAACCTGCAGCAGAGAGAGAGACCAGGGAAACTGGGCTCCTGTGCCCCTCCTGCTAAATTCCAGGGTCTTGGTGGCGACCCAGACCTTGTGAACCTGACCACTCCCCCAGCGGGAATCCGTGCCCGGTCATACACCCCGTGGTACCGGAGAAAGCCCTTGCTGAGCACCCCCAGAGCCCCAGCCCTCCCACCCCACCATCCCGCTGAGCACCCCCAGAGCCCAGCCCTCCCACCCCACCGTCCGGCACCCCCTCGCTGAGTGCTGAGCTCCCCGCCTCCGTCTGCACCTCCAGACGCCTGTTCCCGTGTGCCCCTCAGACTGCTCTCCTGGTCCATCACCTGCAAGGACAGGGTCAGTGCCCGGGAGCCGACAACCCCTCTGAGTCGGCCTCCAGACCCCGCAGGGCCTCTGGGCGCCCCCCGGAAACCCGCCGGCCGGATGGGCGTGTGCAGCAAAGAGAGGCGGATTCGCCCGTGTGTGCACCGTCCTAGTCCTGTGCCCCCGTGACTGCCCAGTCATCAGACTGTAACGCCCAGTGAGAGAGAGCACTGGATTGAAGCCTGTCCGCACAGTGACCGCTCCTTGTCCTGCGCCCCTCCCACAGGACCAGGGACTCTGCCGTGTGCATCAGAAGACGCAGTATTTTAAGCCTATAGAATTTTAAAGGAATTTAAATTTTTTTTACTTACTGATTTTAGGAAAGAGAGCGAGAGAGAGAGAGAGAGAGAGAGAGAAACATCAATTTGTTGTTTCACTTTATCATGCATGTATTGGTTGACTCTGGCATGTGCCCTGACGTGGGATCGAACCCACAACCTTGGCATAGTGGGACAACGCTCTGACCCACTGAGCTACCTGGTCAGGGCAAGCCGATAGAGTTTTTAAAATGTAAGAAAACAATGATAAGAATTAATTTTGAAAAGTGAGGAAAATAAAACACAGAATAGGTTTAATTTCTTCATATTTTTTTTAAAAAATGTTCTTTCCCCACTGATTTAAGAGTAAGAGAGAAAGGAAGAGGGAGAGAGAAGGAGAGAGAGAGACAGAGGCAGCGAGTTGTTCGACTTACTCGTCTGTTCAGCTGCCCACTCACTGACTGCTTCTCATACGTGCCCTGAACGGGGATTGAACCCACGACCTCACTGCACCAGGACAACACTTCCTTCACTGACCCACCTGGCCAGGGGGCCTAATGTCTTCAGAATTTTAAAAGCTTTCTTTTGGGTCCCGGCCGGGTAGCTCAGTTGGTTCGAATGTCATCGTGATACACCAAGGTTGCAGGTTCGATCCCTGGTCAGGGCACGTACAGGAATCAATTAATTAATACGTAAATAAGTGGAACAAGTCTGTTTCTGCCTCTCTCTCTCCTTTTTTTATCTCTCTAAAATCAGTATAATAAATAAATAGAGATTTATTTTAAAAATTGAAAAACATGCTGAGATACTCCCTCCCTAGAAAGAAATACGGGGCTCCCTGTTTGTGACCTCAGACAAGTGAACGCCTCGGTGAGCCCACCGCTGAAGCTAACGAGCTGTCCGGTTACCCCGGGAGGCAGAAGCCTCGTGGGTCAACGTACACACTGCCGACGTCGGCATGACTCAGTCTCCTGCTGCTCGCCCTCATCACTGAATTCAAGGTCCCTTCAAGTGGGTCAGTAGAAAACGGGAGAAATAGAATCCCCTTCCTCCCCGAAATGGATGAACTCCTGGGGCCCCCCCCCGGCCACTGGGCTCTTTTGTGCGTTCTGAGTGAATTCTGAGCCAGCCAGCCGATCATATCGGCCCCGCAGATAAAAAACCGAGATAAATGAGAACTCAATTTTCCCAAACAACCGCGGTCTTCCTCCCCCCCCCCCCACCGCCCTCCCAAGCTAAAGTACACTCAGAGCAACACTGTTGCGAGAGCCAGCGGGCAGGTTCTGTCAGAGCGGCAAGCCCCGGGCAGACGGGTTCCTCTCCGTCTCCGTGGAGCATAAACGCACATCCTTCGTGGCCCAGGAAGTCGGGGCGCAGCAGGCCCAGGACTCCGGCGGACGGAGGCGGCCTCCCAACCTCCCCAGGAGGAAAGAGGGCAGGAACAGCCCCATGGTCCTGGGACCCGGCTGCCCTGGGAGTCCCTGAGGGAGACGCAAATAGCATTTCTGGGGGACAAAGACCATCAGCAATGCCTCTGCCTCCCACTGGAGGAAAAATAATTTTACTGATTCCTAACTCCAGTGTCGGCTGCAGAAAAGGCACTGTAATGAACTTCCACGGAAGGCCTATGGGCACAGATTCCTGTCCAGGGTCTCCGGGCCCAGCGGCCGGAAGGAAGGCCCCCCGAGGAGGAGCTGATGGGGCGCTGAGCCCCGAGGCCAGCGCAGCGGAGGCCTCTGCCCAGGAGTCTGCCTGCGGCCAGTCTTCTTGCCGGGCGGTGGTTTCTTCCCGAAGCTAGAGGCTCCCCGGCCGATCGCTGTCTGAAAACCTCTTCCAATTCCGAACAGTCACGTGGATTTCCGGAGGAGCGGGGAGACCTGCCCACACTGGGGAGGGACGCCCCTTTCTCTTCGATTGCCTTGACTGGCTTTTGTTCCATCGCTTGCCACATAGGTCCCTCTGGTTTGACCAGGACCTGGGGACGTGTGAGCAGGGAGCACTCATGGGGCTCCAGCTGCAGAGTCCTGACTTCTCCAGGAACTTCCTCGGACGACTCCTGTCTCCCACAAGCGCGTCCCCGTGTACGAAACCAGAGGGGCGAGCAGGGGAGCCTCGGGGTCTCCGCCGGGACACGAACTGTGATTTGTAGGATGACTCGCCCAGGCCGTGGCCGCGTTCGGAGGTCTGTCCCGGGTGGGGGGTAGGGGGGCTGACATCAGCTCCCGGACGAGGGCCTGACGGTTCTCCCAGATTCGCTCCCCGCACCACAGACGGACTGTGCTCGTCTCAAGAGACACCGGTTGGGTCAAGGGGCATCCCTCCGAAGTCAAGCACCGCAGGCGGACTGTGTATGCCTCACTCTGAAAGGCCGTCCGGATGACAGTCCACGTGTGTTCAGCCATGGAGGGAAAACGCAGAGTATATCACAGAAGAAAAAAAAAAAAAAGATAGAGAGAGAGGGGCAGATGCTTCTTCATCGACCACTTAAGAGGTTACGTAGAGGCCACCACGGGGTGAGGCGATGAGCTTCGCTTCTAGCTGAGGACACAGCAGCGACTGACAATAAAATACTCCATATTCATGTGATTTTATTGAGCGAGGCGTCAGAGGTAGATTTCAGTCCTGGGTCAGTTTAAGAATCTGGATCGTAAAAATGAAAGCCCGTCGGCTCCACTCCTAGCCTCCGCGTCGGCGGCCTGTGTGTTTAATCCCTGTCCTGTCTCCAAACAGTGCGGCCCGGCCCCCGTTTAGTTTGAAAAGACGACGACAGCCACGGCGTCCGGAGTTGCCAGCTGAGGCTCGGACGCTCTCCACGCTGCTCACAGGCGCCCCGATCGCACCAGCCCGCACACAGATGCCCGTCACCCCAGAAAGGAGGAGGGGAGGGCGCGTCCCCAAAGCAGAGCCTGTCGGCCCAGGTCAGGAAGCCTCTACGCCTCAACTCAGTCTTCCTGGTGACTCTCTGCACCCACAGAGTCACCCCATTTATAGAGCCCGTGACCCCCCCTGGCGGGGCTGTCTCGAGAGACGGGAGCGGTGACAAGAGCCACGGAAGTCAGTCTCCGTGACGCGGGAAAACAAGCCACGCACAAGTATTGTCACGCCTCACGGCTTCCGTCCACGGAACCGGCTGACCTCAAGGTTTCCACCACCATGTGGACGGCGTGTGAGGCATCAGACCTTCACCCACAGTTTTGGTGGGTGGGAGGGACCCTCTGAATGTGGGTGCAGATTCTGGGGAGAGTTATTTGCCAGTATCATTACACAGTAAAAAGTATCTTTTTTTAAAAAAAAACTCAAGGCCCTGGCTGGTTGACTCAGTGGTAGAGCGTCAGCCTGGCATGCGGAAGTCCTGGGTTCGATTCCCGGCCAGGGCACACAGGAGAAGCACCCATCTGCTTCTCCACCCCTCCCCCTCTCCTTCCTCTGTGTCTCTCTCTTCCCCTCCCGCAGCCAAGGCTCCATTGGAGCAAAGATGGCCCGGGCACTGGGGATGGCTCCTTGGCCTCTGCCCCAGGTGCTAGAGTGGCTCTGGTCGTGACAGAGTGACGCCCCCGGAGGGGCAGAGCATCGCCCCCTGGTGGGCAGAGCGTTGCCCCCTGGTGGGCGTGCAGGGTGGATCCCGGTCGGGCGCATGCGGGAGTCTGTCTGACTGCCTCCCCGTTTCCAGCTTCAGAAAAAAAAAATCCAAAAAAAAAAATTAAAATAAATAAATAAATAAAACTCAAAACCGCCGTCTCTATAAATACACAGTGTAAGAATAGGTGGTCGTGGGGACACCTGTGATTGGTTGTAAAAGCTCGGTAGGGCAGTTAGGAAGGATGAATAAAACTGGGCACGCGAGGTGTGAAGAAGAAAACGTGTGTCGCAGGTGCGCTGGTGGTGAGCACAGAGAAAGCTCGGTTGATGTTCGCCTCACTGTATTGTTATTAGACGACGACATTATCACGTCCCATTACGCGATACCGCAAAATCTCAGGAAAGTGGGAGAGAGAATGATATTCATTAAGTTAAAAAAAAAAAAGCATATTGCGGTCACTAGACAGATTTACATGTCTAGAACATGGGATTTAAACGCTCTCTGGTAAGCCCGGCCCGTGGGGGAAACTTATTTGTGGGAGTGTACAATTTACGTCTCAAGACGTGTCTGTTCATGGCCCGGGAATGTTTTCCGCTGAATTAATACACGTCCCAAAGAGTGGGGTGAAAAAAGAAATACAAAAACTCCTGGTCATTGGTAGCGATGTTATTATCGTGTGATCAGGAGGAAACTGAGATAAAGGATAGTCTCAATGCTTTCTAGCTTTCAATTCCCTTCCTGCCTCACAGGGGCATTCCGACCATGATCAACCATTCATCTGAGCTGAGTGACAAAAAGTAACAGGTGGGGAAAGACATGAAGGACGCGCACATTCATCTGACGTTAACCCCAACACCACCCTGCTTGGCAGCGGCTGAGGTGCACTTGTGAGATTGCGGCCGCGCCTTCTCCTGGAAACTCCCTCACGCTGCTCCGGTCACCCCGGGTCATGTTTATGGACTGCTCTGCACGAGGATTCTACCGCCTCGGAGAACCTCCTGAAATGAGAAACTCTTTATCAGATGATTGACTATCAAACAGCGAGATGAGGAGGAGCCCTAGTCCCTAGTTTGAAAAATAGGAAGAGACATTTACATTGAAACACAAAGGAGATCATCTGAATGACAAAACGTGGGGGCCGGAGGAGAGGGGAATGAATTAGGAACCTGCCTCCCTTTTCCCATCAGCGCGGAGCCACACACCTCAGCAGGGAAGCTGGATGGACCCGGCTGTCCCCCAGGAGGTCACCGGCCAGGCGTGACCGGTCACTGCTCATAGGGTCGCTGGTGAGGACCAAACACCACGTGCGAAGTGAGCGAACGCGTCCTGTCCCCGACTGTGTGAGCGCTGGTCCGTGTGGATACGATGCTGTCTGGAAGGTATTGTGTTCAAGGTGTCACCTGGGTCTTTCTGGGTCTCATCGTGCTTCCCAGGGACAGCACAGGACTGGGGTCTCGTGTCTGTGGCACAGGCACCCGCCCACGTGTTCCTCCCTGTGCCCTGGGGTCTGCTGTGACGGTTCCGCTGTCTCCACTGGTCTCCGAACAGACCCAACCCACCTGTGCCCACCACGCCACCTTCACGCATGGGGAAGGCTGACGGATTTCCCATTATGAGGGTCTAGCTCGTTCCCCTTAAAACAAGGGTGTTCGCATCAGACGGCTTGAGGTCCCAGCCGAGTCCTTCAGACAGATCACGGAATTCCTCCCGGTGCCTCTGCGCGGTTACCAGACGCCCGTCCCCCGGGACCAGAGGTACTGCTCTGAAATCAGTGCGGGTGCACGGGAGAGCGCCTCACGGCGTACACAGCAGGGCGCTTGAGGGGGTTGTTGATGTTTCGTTTTATCTCTGCAGACGGCAGTTGGAACTACGGATACTGCGTCATCCTCTAAGCTGGGGCAGAAATACGCCCCCTTCACCGCCAGTCACACTCTGGGTGGGGCCGGAGGCAGCGGACGGTTCGATCACGGGTCTCAAGGCCAACTGCCCCGTAACAATTCCTTCACAGGGGAAAGAGGGTGCGGGTCTCTGAGGAGGCCTCACGATGGCCCTCACGGAGCTGGAACTAAGAGTAGAGACACCCTGGAGTAAACACAGACTCACCCTGCAGGGTGCTCTCCGGGTGAACCAGTGAGTCTCCACCACACAGGTAATGTCCTCCTCATCTGACCTCAGGAGCCCCGGCCACGGCGGAGCAGAGAGGGACATGCTGCACTGATAAAAGGTTATAGTAATTCAATACATAGAAATGTAGGAAAATATGGGAAACATGTAAAAATAACTAAGATATACTATTAAAAGCAATTAAATAAAGTTATGCCGTCTGGATAGGAATTCATACAGCGTGTACAGATGTGATAAAGAGACTGCCTTTCGCACAGGGCCCGGCGGGAGTGTGTGGAGTTATTCGTAGATAAGAAGTGGCTTGACGTCATAACTCTGTAGGTTAACTTAAATAAGAAGCTTCCCTAGGAACACCTTAAAAGCGGCTTGATGTGGGCCCTGGCTGGTTGGCTCAGTGGTAGAGCGTCAGCCTGGCGTGCAGGAGTCCCAGGTTCGATTCCCAGCCAGGGCACACAGGAGAAGCGCCCATCTGCTTCTCCACCCCCCCCCCCCCTTTTCCTTCCTCTCTGTCTCTCTCTTCCCCTCCCACAGCCAGGGCTCCATTGGAGCAAAGTTGGCCCAGGCGCTGAGGATGGCTCTGTGGCCTCTACCTCAGACGCTAGAATGGCTCTGATTGCGGCAGAGCGATGCCCCAAGATGGGCAGAGCATCGCCCCCTGGTGGGAGTGCCGAGTGGATCCTGGTCAGGTGCATGTAGGAGTCTGTCTGACTGCCTCCCCGTTTCCAACTTCAGAAAAATACAAAAAAAAAAAAAAAGGTGGCTTAATGTGAGATTTCGGTAGATTAACATAAAAAGGGCTTCCTGCAAGGAACTCCCAAAAAGGTGGTTTGAGGTGATAATCCTGTAGATTGACACCTGTTAGAAGGCTTTGGCCAGAAAAGGTACTAAAGCTGAGGGGCCCTCCTGCTGCGGGGGTCGCCCAGACTCCAGTGTGAACGTGGACTGTCTCCACGCCGCTCTGAGCTCTGACCAAAGCCAGCCAAGAGGAGCACACCGACGGGGCCCCCTTAAGCTGTACCCAGGCACACCACAGGATTTGTGAGCAATAAACTGCCTGATTCTTGCAACTAACTTGTGTGTCGGTTGTGTCTTTCCTCCTGTGGCAGTTGGTCTCGGCACTGATTCAGTAGCATCCTCACAGCCGCCTCAAGCATGGTCTCGAAGAGGCTGCCAGCCCTGCTGATAAGCAGGAGTGTCTCACCCACTACACGAGGAAGTCGAATCAGGGACGCCTGGTCACGTAGAGCTGGGCTCTCCTGGGACAGGAAAGATTTGCACCCCTGGAGTCCGAGTCACCTGTGGGGCGCTCCCAGCCACTCGGGGCACTTTATACAGCCCTGTGTGCCCTGGGACACCGGAATAAACGATTCAGGCCAGCAGGTATTTTGGACAATGAAATACGGCATTAGTGTAAAAATACCAGGATAGCCCCTAGCACGGTGGTCCCTATATGTTAGCTAAAATAACTCTGTTTACTTTTATTTGTTACCCTGAAGATACAAAGGACGGAGAGGCTGTGCCCTCAAGGCATTACCTTGATTCGTGGGTTCCAACCAGCGGTCCACGGATGGATGTCGGTCCACGTAAGAGCTGGCCGCCCTGAGGTTGTGGGGAGACCAATCCGCGCAGCCACGGCCAAAACCACCGAACGCGATCGTGACTCATCGGCGGCAGCTCAGGAAGTCGATGGCGTGGGACGTGTTCAAGTGTCCAGGGACCGAGGAGAGCCGTAGGCTTCCACCCGGATACGCAGCCCTGAGCGGGAACCGCAGCCCTGCCCCTCAGAAGGGGCCGCTCAAGGAGCCGAGGCGTTTCTGCAAACTGAGACGCCGTCTGTCGAACACGCTCCTCTCCATCAGCCCTCGAACCCTGGGATGCAGGCAGCTCTGGAGGAAACGGGTCCCCTCTGCGACCAGGCTCGGGGGCTGCCTCCCAAACCATGTTTTTTAAAAAACAGAAATACACAAACACCCGTCCTCGTCACATCCTAGGACAATAAGCATTTATCGTGACCCCTAATTCAGCCAGGGAGGTGAGGTGGAACGGGTTAAAATAAACCAGCACGAACGCTGAGCCTCCGTCCAGCAACCTGGCTCGACAGCAGCGGCTCCTTCTCAGAACAGCCGTGCCTGTGCCGGTGTACTTTCCACACTGAATGAGTGTGAGCAGCAAGAATTTGCACAGAAAGGCCCCCCGGGGCCAGTTCTACAAGACTACGATGTCAGAGTTCTCCATGGCAAAGTTGTACCAATTTATAAACATTTTTATATACAGCAGAGAAAAACAGGACCCACATGGACGTGGGAAATGAGTCGATCCCCTGCAAACAGAGCTCAGCCACACACACACACACACACACACACACACACACACACACTCAGTGTAGACAGCTGCGAGGTCACAGGGCCAGTCAAAGGCTCCACGCTCCTCCACGGCTGCTCCAAGACCAGCCAATCCAGTCATATTCCTGTCTATTAATGGATGATAATAGAAGATAAAAACCCCATCTTCAAAAAAACTTTCAAAATTGTTTTTATAAGCCTAAATTCTAGTCATACAGATTCCAAGTTGTTCTAGTTAAAGACTGTCCTCAGGCCCTGGCTCAGCAGTAGAGCATCAATCCGGCATGTGGAAGTCCCAGGTTCGATTTCTGGTCAGGGCACACAGGAGAAGTGATCATCTGCTTCTCCAGCCCTTCCTCTTTTGCTTCTCTCTCTCTCTCTCTCTCTCTCTCTCTCTCTCTCTCTCTCTCTCTTCTCCTCCTGCAGCCATGACTGGATTGGTTCAAGCAATTTGGCCCCAGGCACTGAGGATAGCTCCATAGAGCCTCTGCCTCAGGTGCTAAAAATAGCTAGGTAGCAACGAGGTCCAAGATGAGCAGAGCATCACCCCCTAGTGGGCTTGTCTGATGGATCCCGGTTGGGGTGCATGCAGGAGTTTGTCTCTCTGCCTCCCCACTTCTCAGTTATAAATAGATAAATAAATAAATAAAACTCTTCAAAACCCAGCGGCAACCAGGAACATCCCTGCCTAATCAGAGAGCCTCGGTGTCCTGCCTGTAACACGGAGATGACTATGTCAACATTGTAGTCACATCGGAGTCATTAGAAATAACGTCTGATTGGTACTGATCACAGTCTCACGATCACTGCTGATGTCAACCTTCCTTGATTGGCAAGGGCAGAGGCCTGCAGACTTTTTTGTAAAGGGCCAGGTGACACATATTTTCAGCCTGGAGGACATGAAGCTCAGTCTCAGAACCACGAGGCTCCGCCGTCACCAACGATACAGAAACAAACGGGTGCTGTGTGCCAATAAAATTTGATTTGTGGACACTGAAATGTGAATGTCGTCTAAATTTCACATGTCATTTGTAAAATACTGTTATTATTTTTTATTTAGGTGAGAGGAGGGGAGATAGACAGACTCCAGCGTGCGCCCTGATCGAGCTATACCCAGCAACCCTAGTCTGGGGCTGATGCTCAAATCAACTGAGCTATTTTTAGCGACTGAGGCTGACGCTCAGATCAACTCCGTTATCCTCAGTCCCCAGAGCCGACGTTCGAACCAGTCGAGCCACTGGTTGGGAGAGGGGAAGAGAGAGAGAAGGGGGAGAGGGAGGGAAAGAGAAGCATATGGTCACTTCGCCTGTGTGCCTGACCGGGGATTGAACCTGGGGTGTCCGCATGCTGGGCTGACGCTCTAGCCACCAAACCAACTGGCCAGGGCCAAATACTGTTATTCTTTTGATTTTTTTTTCAAACACTTAAAAATATAAAAGCTATTCTTCGTTAGCGGGCAACGCAGAAAGAAGTGGAAATTCAGACTGGACCCCAGGCTACAGAGTGCCAACCCCCTGATGACAGAGTCGGATCCACGTTTATATAAAGTGATATAATTTGTTACATTTTGAGTTACTGTGCAGGTTAATTCATCTTTGAAAATCGGTTAATTCATCTTTGAAAAAAAATCACTTTTAACAAATTAAAAATACTTCTTTTTATATACAAAAAAGCATTCTTTTATTAAAGTTTTATTAAACATTTTTAGAAAAAAAATAAATACTTTTTTCACTATTTAAACACTGTCCACCCTGACAGGTGGTGACGCAGTGAATAGAGTGTCAATCTGGGATACTGAGGACCCAGCTTCAAAACCCTGAGGTCACCAGCTTGAGCGTGGGCTCATCTGGTTTGAGCAAAGCTCACCAGCTTGAAGCCCAAGGTCACTGGCTTGAGCTGGGGGGGGGGGTTACTCGGTCTGCTGTAGCCCCCAGTCAAGGCACATATGAGAAAGCAATCAATGAACAACTAAGATGCTGCAACGAAGAATTGATACCTCTCATCTCTCTCCCTTCCTGTCTGTCCGTCCCTCTCTCTGTCTCTGTAACAAAAAAATAAAAGAAAACAAACATCGTCCATTTTGCACAACTTTTCACGGTCGTTTACTTGTAACGAATGCAGAAAGCTCGACTGCGGTACTTAAAAGCACTGCACAGATTTATGTAGTGTGCTTGTCACACGTAGCGCCTGTGTTCCTTACTAAATTAACTGTGCTTTATAAGACAAACACAGAATCCAACAACACAGGCTGAAAAGAAGAAAAAATAAAAAACAATTTCAACAAACAGGTCAGCATTTCCTAGTTCATTTCCGTTCTGACGCGACACACAGACGTCAGCCAGGGACGGCGCCCCCCCCCCCCCCCCCCCCCCCCGCCGTCTTTATCCAGGACGTGATGTTAACTACACCGGGGACTGCACCGCAAACAGTACCTTCACCACGCCGGCCGGCCGGCCCCGCTCTCGCCCGCCATATTTCTCCAGGACGTGATGTTAACTACACCGGGGACTGCACCACAAACAGCACCTTCACCACGCCGGCTGGCCCAGCCCCGCTCTCGCCCGCCGTATTTATCCAGGACGTGATGTTAACTACACCGGGGACTGCACCGCACCACAAACAGCACCTTCACCACGCCGGCCGGTCAGCCCCGCTCTGGCCCGCCGTATTTATCCAGGACGTGATGTTAACTACACCGGGGACTGCACCGCACCACAAACAGCACCTTCACCACGCCGGCCGGTCAGCCCCACTCTGGCCCGCCGTCTTTATCCAGGACGTGATGTTAACTACACCGGGGACTGCACCACAAACAGCACCTTCACCACGCCGGCCGGTCAGCCCCGCTCTGGCCCGCGGCATGAGAACTCGCGGACCCCGGGTCCGGGACACCTGGGCCTGAGCAGGACCAGCGCTGTGGAGCGCAGGGCAGAGAAGACGAAATCTGGAAAGAGGTCGATTGAGGCCCAACAACCCCGCTGAAGAAGTGGGGAGCCGCGGTCCTGCCCTCCTGGTGCGTCTAACGCTGGACTACACTGGGTTTTACAGAAACGAACAGAGATGGTGACCAGGCCGCTGGGCGGGGGCTCGGACGCCGACCACGGGGCCCGACCCGGTGCGGAGGGTCCGGGGGGCTGCTCTCCGGACACCGTTTTAGAGTTTGGAGACAGCGACCAAGCATTTCTACTCTGTCCGTATTTTATCATCCGCCTCTTTGAACCTGACCACCCTGAGAAGGGAGGAGACAGGGTGCAGAGCTAAGTCGCAGAAGCCTGCAAGCCCACAAAGCAGGATTTGTTCTGTTTTGTTTTGTTTTTGAGACAGGACATCGCAGGGCCCCTGACTATGAAAACGACGTCAACACCTCCGTGGGGGCGTGCGTCTTCAGTGAGAGGCACAGACGGGAATGGAGGGCGGCACAGCAAAGGGGCTCAGAGTCCATACACCTCGGAGCCAGACTGCCCGGGTCTGTTAACTCAGAGAGTCATACACTCGGGTGATCTTCCTTCTTGATTTTTGAGAGAAGGGGAGGCAGAAAGAAAAACCCCTGCAGGTACACCCAGCAAGCCCCCTACCGGGCGATGCTCTGCCCATCTGGGCTGCTCTGCTGCTTGGCAGCTGAGCTATTTTAGTGCCTGAGGCGGAGGCCATGGAGCCATCCTCAGAGGCCGGGGCTAACTTGCTTCAACTGAGCCATGGCTGCAGGAGGGGAAGAGAAGGGAAAGGGGTGAAGAAGCAGGTGGGCGCTTCTCCTGTGTGCCCTGGCCGGGAATCAAACCCGGGACTTCCACATGCCAGGCGAACGCTTTAACCCTGAGCCAACCGGCCAGAGCCACCTGTGTGATCTTAGACAATTCCCTCAGCATTCTGTGCCTGAGATGTTGTTGTTTTTTTGTCTCTACCACGGAAGCAGTGATCATTCCTCACTACCCACAGAGTTCAGAGAATAAAAACAACGAACATGTATAAAGTTCTCATAGCATTATCTGACACAAAGGAGGAACTACTATATGTAAATGTTTGTTAAATGAAGCAATGCCTAAAATAACTATTCCCGACTGAATAATGTGCTGTTTTTACCATTTCTTGATGATATTTGTATTTTCATACATCACACGACCGAGCGGCTCCTTTTCATAACGCCATGAGAAAAATAAACTAAAGGACTTAATAGCCCAACGGATGATACATGTTTGCCAGTGATCACGGACAAATGGCACTCTAAGGCTTTTTTGCCACAAACACACCACCGTCTGACACAGTCAACGAAGCCAATTGCAGGGCGTGAGGGCACGGGTGTCCTCAGCAGCTGGTGACGGAGGGTGCTGAAGCCAGGATCAGCGGCAGGTCCGACACCCCCACAGGGACCCTGAGACCCCGCCCTTTCTTCAGGTCCTGCTCGGCACGCAGCAGGGTGACCTTCCACCCTGGGATGTCTTCTCTTCCAGACAGTCCTATGACCTGATATTCCCACACCTACCCCCCCACCTCCACCCTCCTCAATGAACTTGACCAGATCCGAGCCTCAGATAACGTCATGCCACCTTGCTAACGACCCCCGGGTGTGTCCCGATGGAGAAGAGCAGCCCAGACCTCCAGGGACATGGCAAGAGACAGAACAGAACAACATAGAAGAAAAAAATAATAACAGCAACAAAACCTGCATAACGAGGAGGAACTACAGACGCAAATGTGGGCACAGTGCTCTGGGGTCCACCCCGGGGTGCTCCCCAGCCCGGTGACGCACTGCCTCCCCCCCAAGCCCGGAAGAGACCCCTTCCTCAGCCCACGGCTGTCCCATCACGACAGATCAGCGGGCAGGGCCCCGGGACTCTCAGTGACCAGCTCACAGTCCACAGGTAGAGGCCACACCCCTGTGCAGAACCCCGGTCTCCCCTGCAGCCCTCTGCTCCTGGCAGACACATGTATCTGAAGGTCACTAATTCAAGGAGATCCACGGCTTGGCCAAAAATATTTCCTAATTATATGCACAGTCAACATTCCTGACTGAGGACATATCCTGGAGAAGGTTTAAGTGCCCGGGCGCTTACAAACATGGCCCGTCCTCCGGCACTTGTGACCATAACGGGAAAACCCACGCACCTCCCCCTCCCACACAGAACCCAGGGCGGTTTCCACGGTGATTCCCCTGGGGGAGACCCGAGGTTACCAACGAGGTTTGATTTGGAGGAAGATGTGCGTGAACACAAAGGAACATGACGAGACCCGGAAGGTGGTCATTATGGAGCGAATATGTGTGCCCCCCCCCCAATTTCACCCGGTGACGCCCTAACCCCCAGTGTCATGGTATTTGGAGGGGAGAGGCGGGCTTTGCAGGGTTATCAATCAGATCACCAGGGTAGGACACCCAAGATGGGATTAGTGTCCCTGTAGGGAGAGAGAGACCAGAGCGGACGCGTCCGGACACAGGCAGGAGGAGGTGGCCATCCGTACGAGCAAGCCATGAGGGTCCTCCCTCGGGCCCCCGCCTGCGGGCACCTTCACCTGGGCCCCGCAGCCTCCATCCCCGCGAGAAGCCAACGTCTGCCGTGTCGACTTCACAATAATCTCTGTGCCGTTGGATCTTCACAGGAAGCGCAGCAGGTATGGTGGGGCGTCCCCAAGACAAGCCCCCAGTCTGCGGAGTTCTGTGACAGCAGCTGAGCCACGACCACGGGACAGCCAGTGGGGGAGACATTCTGAGGGACAGCACAGGGGACAAACCGGGTCCTCGGGCTGGCCCAGAAGTCGGTCGTGGCGCGCGGATCAACCCACTGAAACCGTGTTCCACGTCCCCCCGTGGTGAGAACGACACTGTCCGGGCAGACGGAGAGGGAGCGGGAAGTAAACCTGATGGAATCCGACGTCGAGAAGCAGCGCGTGGCGGGGAAAGAGACGGAGTGAGGCACGAATCCGGCAAAGCCGATCCCGGGGAGATGCCAAGGTTCCCACAGGGTGGGGGGCAAAGGTCTGGTGACAGCCCATTGACGGCTGTTCCTTTGGGCAATACTTCGATCGATAATACATCACAATACCAGAATTAACTCTGTCCCCACAGTCACCACGGCACAGCAACTTGTGCCCCACCCTGCATTTCTGCAAAAAAAAAAAAAAAAGTCATCTCTTCTTGGGGAACATTTGATAGCTGGAGACCCAACTCAAACAACACGAGCCTAAGAAAGTCACACGTACACCCGCCTGAAATGTGAACGATGATGATGAGTCCCCAGCAAACAAACAAAGCTGTTTGTTATACATTACCCGGCTGTAATTAAAACAAAAACAAAGCCATCTTTTTTATTATCCTCTCTTGTTGACGAAGGGCCAACAGTAAAGGGTATTTCCAAGAGTGTGTGCTTTCCAAGAGGGAGAGAGAGCTCCCAGGCCCAGGGCAGCGGCTGGGACAGACACCTCCATAGATCTTGCAGGGCGGCTCTGAATAACAAACAGAAAAGCCGGCCTCGCCCAGAAGACCCGGCATGGTCCAAGGGCGACTCTGACAAGGCCACGCCTAACAATGTTTCTTCTGCGCCCCGTCAACCCAGGCCCCCAAGAAGGAAGAACATTTAAACCAGGGGTCGGGAACCTTTGTGGCCGAGAGAGCCATGAATGCCACGTATTTTAAAACGTAATTCCGTGAGAGCCATACAACGACCCGTGGACATGACGCATTATCCAATAAAAATGTGGTGTTGTCCCGGAGGACAGCCGTGATTGGCTCCAGCCACCCTCAACCATGAACAGGAGCGGTAGGAAATGAATGGATTGTAATACATGAGAATGTTTTATATTTTTAACGTTATTATTATTTTTATTAAAGATTTGTCTGCGAGCCAGATGCAGCCATCAAAAGAGCCACCTCTGGCTCGTGAGCCATAGGTCCCCGACCCCTGATTTAAACAAAAAGACGACGCAGTGGAATTCACTGAAGAGAGGGTGAGACTTGTTCAGGGACATTTCCAGGAATGTTCTGTCTCCCCTGGGACATGAGAAGCCACACGACCTAGACCACGGGTCCCCAAACTACGGTCCGTGGGCCACATGTGGCCCCTGAGGCCATTTATCCGGCCCCCGTGGCACTTCTGGAAGGGGCACCTCTTTCATTGGTGGTCAGTGAGAGGAGCATAGTTCCCACTGAAATACTGGTCAGTTTGTTGATTTAAATTTACTTGTTCTTTATTTTAAATATTGTATTTGTTCCCGTTTTGTTTTTTTACTTTAAAATAAGATATGTGCCGTGTGCATAGGAATTTGTTCATAGTTTTTTTTATGAACGGTCTGAGGGACAGTGAACTGGCCCCCTGTGTAAAAAGTTTGGAAACCCCTGACCTAGACGTCCCATTTCTGGAGACCTGCCAGGGGAGGAAGCCAGAGCCACACGACGGTCCCCCAGCAGGACCCGGGTCAAGGACTCATCGCCGCCCCTCCTCTTTCTGAGTCCCGCGCTGTTCGCCTCCAGCCGGACATATCCAGATCTCCGCGCCACGCCCAGACCCTGTTCCCAGGCGCCGGGCGTTAAGGGGAGATAAAATCAGCCTCACCGGAACGTGCTGAGAATCGGCTCTCGGAGCCTTCCAGGCCCGTCTGTGCAGGCCGGGGGGGGGGAGCTGAACCCCAGGACTTCCCGGATCACTCAACACCTAACACGGTGGACTCTGGCGGTCCCTGGCAGACGCCACCTCGCATCCCGCACGACGACACCGCAAAGCTCCCCGCGGCCCTGGATATAGAGAGCGGGGTGGCATGTGGCACGCTTTGGTCCTACCCAATGAGCAACGTTGGAATGGCTCTGGGACCATCCCAGCATGATGACACGGGGCGGAACCACATCCCCCACAGGAACTGTGGGGAGGGGTGTGGTGCACACCCAGGCGGTCCTGGTGTGGAACTGTGGGGAGGGGCGTGGTGCACACCCAGGCGGTCCTGGTGTGGAACTGTGGGGATCAGCGTGGTGCACACCCAGGCGGTCCTGGTGTGGAACTGTGGGGAGGGGCGTGGTGCACACCCAGGCGGTCCTGGTGTGGAACTGTGGGGAGGGGCGTGGTGCACACCCAGGCGGTCCTTGTGCGTGGCACGCCACACGTACTCCGCCTTCCCAGCAGAGAAAAGCACCCCTCTGGTTTCACAGCACAGACACATGTGTGAGATGGACACAGAAGGTAAGGCGTGAGACACGTGGTATTTCTTACTGTGAAAAAGCCACCAAACACTTAGGGCCATTTAGGAATTAGCGAATCTCTACATATCCAGGCTTGGACATGTGTCAGAAAAAACAAAACAGGCGTTCGCCTTATTATTTTCAAAGAAAGTGATGAAACAGCCACACACCTTTCTGTGAATTAATGTTCCCAATTTCTGTGAAATAATCTATCGGCACATTCCAGAAGAGGAGATTCTAAAAGGCACCGTTAGGAGTTTCAATCCACCCGAAACTCGTTATACGGTAAAACTGCGTCCTGCGTTCTCAGTCTCAGAATCCTGTCGCCCCTCGACCCCGCCCTAGAAAACTGGCACCCAAGGGCTGGTGTCCCCCTCTGAGGGCGGGCACACGTCACCCCCCTTCACGGCCACGGTCACGCTGCAGCTGCAGTCCTGCGCCCCCTGAACCCCTCTCCCCGACCCCTTCACTGCCTCCACATCCCCGGGAAACTCCGCCAAGACGCTTCCTCCTGGGGGACCCCTCCCACCACACAGACCAGAGCCCCCCCAGGGAAGTCACCCCCGCCTCCCTCGCCGCCACAACATGCCCGTCACCTGCCTGCTACCTCCACACCACTTGTTATCTTCACAAATGCATGGAGTTCCTGGTCCATCAGCGGACTCCTCTATGAAACTTACGCTCTGTGAGTGGGAGATCAGTATCTGATTTATTTATCGCCCACCCTCCAGCAAGCACCCCAATATTTACTCGGGTGACACGTACGTGGGTCCCTTCACACCTGGATTGCTACAAAGAGTTCACCGTAGTTCCAGGACAGCCTGCTTGTCTTCCCTTCAGGCTTGTCTATCTTTTCTAAGTTTTCTAAAATGAACACGCCTCCCTTGTGAAATCAAGGAAAAAAAAAAAAAATATATATATATATATATATAGACTGCCCTCTTTCAGGGCTGTTTTTCTGAGGCCTCTGGTTGTCCGACCTCCTCCTGATATTTGAGCAAAGATGGGAATCGGCTGCCCCCGGTCGTCAGGGTGCAGACAGGAGTCCCGTCAGCGGAGCTCTGGCAGACCTGGACCCGGCCGTGACCTTCATTCAAAGCTTCCTCAAGGACGAGGAGCCCGTGTGACAAGGCTGACAAGATCAAACAGCACGACAGCTCCTCCGGAGGGGACTGGCCATCGATCGTTTCCTCCCAGGGTTTCAGTGCAGAGTCCACGGTGCAGGCACCAGACCTGCCCTCGGGGCCGGGCAGCGGACAGGAGGCGGAGCCCGGCCAGGGAACAAACGCAGGGCTCACAAGTTCAGCGAGAGCTGGAGAGTGTCCTTCTTATCCAGCCGGCAGGACGCTGGCCCAGACGGCTAGAGAGGTTCGGTGCAGCCGGGAGGCAGAACCGCCGTCACAACGAAGCCCGGGGCCCTCAAACACCCGCCGGGAACACTCGATGTCGGGAGCTGAACTTGTGTCCTCGGAAGAGACTTTGAAGAAGTCAGATAACATCTAAGTCCCACATTTACTGCGGGCTCCTGAAGCCACGGGCTCTGAGACAGAGCGGGAAGAAAGAGCCACTTTTCAGGATGGGCGTCCGAGCGCCGTTAGCCCCAAAGAAAATTCTAGAATCTGAACAAAGTCACCAAGAAAAGGCCAGACCGGCCGCAAGCACGGTCCGGCCAGGAGCCGGGGTCGCGGGCTGGAGCTCCCACGAGCCCGCTCAGACAGGAGAGAAGCCGGTGAGGCTGAGACCGTGGGTCATTCCGGAGGTCACAGCTCTGGGGAGAGGGGCGTTTGCGGACTGGGACCAGCCAGGCGCAGAACGGCCAGCCAGAAGAAGGAAAACGAGGGAACTCACTCAAACACGGGCGGTGGGAATGCCCTTGGGAGGAGCCCTTCGGAAAACAGCCCACCGGACACACGCACCCTCGACGCCCAGCGGTCCCACGTCCGGGGTCCGCGCTGAGAGAAACAAGGCCGCTGGGAACACGCACGTCCCAGGAAGCCCCCTGTCCCGGTCGGTTAGAAACGGAAGTTCTGAACCCGGAGTGTGAAGGGCCTCGCCCTGTGAGAACAGGCCAACACACGTGCTGTGACCCCCTCGGACTAGGCTGTCGAACAGCGCGGACGTGCGTGAGCTGGGACCCACGCTGACTGCAGGGATATGAAGAGAGGCCATGCTAGAGGCCAGAGGATAGACACCTGTGGTACCGTGTTCTTTGTGTAAATGATGACGACACACAGTAACACCATATTTATATACTTTCTTTAGATGCATGACATCATAAAGAAGTACGCACACCTGAGTGGGAAGGACATGCTGGGGACACTGAATACCTCTGAGGGCAGGAGGGGGGTGTGGGGGGGGCCTCCTCTGTATCTGCAATGTAGCGGTTCGACTTCTCTGTCATTAAAATAGATGTGAAGCAAACACAGCAAAACAGATACATTTCTTTTTCTCAAAGGAGGTTAAGAATGCATGCCTACGGATTAATATTCTCTCCTATAAGGATGTACTTCAAATATTTGTTGCTTTAAAAAAATTAAAATGCTAAAAGAGTATGTTCTTTTTAACTAACTACCAATATCTTAAATTACAATGCCGTAAGACCCCCGGATCACACAGAAAGCTCGGGAGAACGGGTACACGGACACATATGTATCACGCACCCACCGACACGCCGTGTGAGCCCCTCCCTGAGTAGAGACGCTCTCCTACCCACAGCGCTGGCGGTTTTCGCGTGACCGTGGTGATGGAGTCCACGGGACTGTTTCCATGGCCCTGGGCTTTCTCTTTTGACTTTGTGAACATATTTCCTGTTGTGAGATTTCCCTTTAGGAAGATTTACACCAGGGGTGGTCAACCTTTTTATACCTACCGCCCACTTTTGGATCTCTGTTAGTAGTAAAATTTTCTAACCGCTTACCAGTTCCCCAGTCATGGTGATTTATAAAGTAGGGAAGTCACTTTACTTTATAAAATTTATAAAGCAGAGTTACAGCAAGTTAAAGCATCTCCTAATAATTACTTACCAAGTACTTTACGTTGGATTTTCGCTAAGTTTGGCAGAATAAATCTTTATAAAACAACTTACTATAGTTAAATCTAACTTTTTATTTATACTTTGGTTGCTCCGCTGTTGTTGTGAGTCAAGGGCGCAGAGAGAGATCAGCAGACAGAATCATCAAGGACTAGCAAAGGACCACTGCTCGCTCAGGCAAATGGCCCTGAGTTCATGCAGTGTCCTAATTTTATTCACAAGATTTCAAAAAGCTTGTTTACTGAGAAATTGGCATAACATCAAGAGTAACTTTTGCTTAAAGATACATAGAGTGCACCTGCAAGATAGCTTAGTAGCAACATAATATCAGAAAGCATTAATTGCTATTGCTTCTATGGATCCCACCACATTCCTCTCCTTATCTTAAGGGATAAGGAAAGTACAGAAATCTTATGAGAATGTTTTACTGAGAAAAGCCCAGCAACTGCCTTCAGTCACATAGACTTGTTTCAGTGACTCGCCTTCAAGTCACAAAACAACTTTCTTGGCAAAACATTCTTTTCTTGTTGGCTGTGTTCCCATCCAAGGCCATGCAATGGGTTATTCTGCTACACTCTGCTACCGGCCACAATGAAAGCTGGAATGCCCACTGGTGGGCAGTAGGGACCAGGTTGACCACCACTAGTGGGAAGTAGGGACCAGGTTGACCACCACTAGTGGGCGGTAGGGACCAGGTTGACCACCACTAGTGGGCGGTAGGGACCAGGTTGACCACCACTGATTTACAGTCACATCAAGTGATCATGTCAAAATCCCGTCACACAGCACTGCCCCCTCCTTCCATTTGAGCCACGTTGGCCTAACGACCACCACTAATTTGGGACAGAAACAAGAAGGAAGGTGGAGGAGGGGCAGGCATGATCCCTTACAAGCGAAACCATGGCAGACATGAATAAAAGCTTCAACACTACACAAATGTCGACCTGAGCACCGGTCTGACCACGGCTGATGACCGTGGAGACACCGCTGAAGACTGGCCCCTGTCCCTACTCACCCTCCGCCCCGACAGAGCAGCAAGCAGCAGGTGACCTGAAGTGCGGGTCTGTGGGGACGCAGGGACACGCAGCCCTCACCTGCAGCAGTAACAGCGACCTCCCCCGAACGGCTCCGAACCAGGCGTCCACCCTTGGAGGCCTATGCATACGGCAGCACATTACCCATGGGACCTCAGGAGCAATCCCCGAGCAAACGCACACTTAAAACTCAGCCCCAGCCTGACCAGGCGGTGGCGCAGTGCATAGAGTGTTGGACTGAGACACAGAGGACCCAGGTTCAAAACCCCGAGGTCGCCAGCTTGAGCATGAGCTCATCTGGTTTGAGCAAGGCTCACCAGCTTGAGCCCAAGGTCACTGGCTTGAGCAAGGGGTCACTGGGTGTGCTGTAGCCCCCTGGTCAAGGCACAAATGCGAATGCAATCAATGAACAACTAAGGAGCCACAACGATGCTTCTCATCTCTCTCCCTTCCTGCCTGTCTGTCCCTTTCTCTGTCTCTGTCACACACACACAAAAAAAAAACAACAAAAAAAAATTCAGCCCTACCTCCCAGTCCCAGAGACCCCTGAGGTCGAGCCCAGGGTGAGAGAGAGTGACCCGTGGGAGATGATGAATGTGGAGTGAAACGTGACATTTCACCAGTGACATGACGCCCTGTGTCCCCCTCTGATACGCGTCCACCAGCGTTTCTCGCCTCACTCTGCACCTGACACGGGCTGGGGGCTGCCGGCCAGCGAGGCCACCCGACACTGCCCTCTCAGAACATCTGTCATCCCAGCCGCGAGCCCTGTACAGAGACATCGAGGACACGGACCTCTACGCACGGCCCCTGCGAAACCACGTCCCGTGAGCAAGGCGCAGTCGCATTGCCCCAGAGCACCACTTAACTGCACAAAAACACAACCTGCCTTTTGGGGGCGAACAGACATCCGGTGACAGCAATCGGGGAAGCCGCAGGAAGTCTGGGGACATTCCGCCTGCCGGCAGCAGAAACCCTGGCAGGGGACGGCTGGGCCTCAGCACCCCCTGCGAGCTGGGGCCCCGGTCTGCGTGGCTGATGCCGACGGCGACCTCTCAGGGGGGACACGGCAGAGTAGCAGGCGCAGAGCACGGCCCTACGTTTTTGTTTTGTTTTTTTTATATTTAATTTTTTATTTTATTTTATTTCTTCATTTTAGAGAGGAGAGACAGAGAGAGAGAGAGAGAGAGAGAGAGAAGGCGGGGGAGGAGCAGGAAGCATCAACTCCCATATGTGCCTTGACCAGGCAAGCCCAGGGTTTCGAACCAGCGACCTCAGCATTTCCAGGTCGATGCTTTATCCACTGCGCCACCACAGGTCAGGCCCCTACGTTTTATTTACTTATTTTTCTGTGTGTAGAAGATAACACGCATTCTGGTCACTGTGACGACATTCTACTGAATGGCGGTGAGAACCGAGCACGGGGGCTGGAGTGACAAGTGGGGGACGTCTCGGGGACCCTGGCTCCTAAATACACCAGTCTGTGCAGAGCCACCAGCCGGCACCCCTCCCGTGGCAGCATGTCACTCCGCGGGGCGGGCTCGACCCACAGGCTTTGCAGACGAAAGGCAAGGCCCCCCAGCAGCAAACTGAAAACCAGGACTTCTGCTGAGGCCTCAGATAACGGTTAGCATTTTCAGCAAGAACGTGTTTTTAATTACACACATTCTCACCCATCATTCTGCTGCCCACCTAAGAGACAACAGCATACAGTTCAATGTAACGTATTTTTCCCTCCATAAAGACGCGCAAGCATTTCCCCCTCCACTTTGGGGGGGAGAAAAGTGCGTCTTAGGGAGTGAAAAATACGGTACAGGTATCTTATTAAATATGTTAACAGACTATTTGGTTCAGAATTTTTTTTTTTTCCTTATTTTCCTCCTTAAAACCCTAGGTGTGTCTGATGGTCAGGTGCGTCTTATGGAAAGAAAAATACGGCAACTATTATACGTACTGGAAAACCAAAAAAAAAAAAAAAAGTACAGTTTGCCTTATTATGACTTTCGTGTTATTGGGGTGGTCTGTAACACAACATGGGTTACCTCTGAGGTGTGCCGGTCTGAGGAGGGGGCACAGGGGACAGGAACTAACATGTGTGGCCTTCAGAGTACCAGCACTGAGGACTGTGACCCACTGTGTGCATCACATCACGGGTGCCTCCTCCAGGGTTCTCCCCGCCCCCTACTGGAGCCGCTGCCCATTGGATCCTCCAGCTCCACGGGAGCCACCTGTCTGCCCTCCCCTCTCCCTCCCCTCTCCCTCTCCTCTCCCGTCTGCTGCAACAGAGGACCCGGCGGGCAACTCAGAAGCTCTGAGAAACGGCCAACCACACCCGGAAAGATACTTTTGTACCAAACTATTCAATGAAATAAAACACGTACTGTGTGGAGGCCGTCACTCACGGCATTTCGGCCCACCTACTACTGCACCCCTGTGTCCCAGGGGAGACACAAAGAGTAAACGCAAACATCACACGAAAATTCTTACCACAGTGTCCATAAATACAGCACACTACATATTGTGTGTATCAACGACAAGCTGAGATTTCTGTCACAAGTTGACACGTCTGAATATTTTGTTTGCCCGAGTCATTTTCAACTTGTGTCAGCATCAGAACTGACCAATACGTGCGTGTAAAAACTGCCTGGCCTGTGGTGGCGCAGGGGATAAAGCGTCGACCTGGAACGCTGAGGTCGCCGGTTCAAATTCCTGGGCTTGCCTGGTCAAGGCACATAATGGGAGTTGATGCTTCCTGCTCCTCCCTTCTCTCTCTCTCTCTCTCTCTCCCTCTCTCTCTCTTCCCTCTAAAATGAATAAAGTCTTAAAAAAAAAAAAACAAAGCAGACAGCAAAAGTCATTCTTAGCATTACTGCCTTCATAGCGACTACAAATGTCATCCAAAGATAACCTACGTGTGGCTTCCTGCTTCTTTCAGTAAGAACTCAATCCATAAAAACGTCATTTCAGGGGAAAGGAGGACGCATGTTCATTATTTAAAGAATGCTGGCACAAATGCAGATTGATTTTTAAAATGTTTTATAATGAAATTTGCTTGGCATGGCTTTCCGCACAAATGAAATGGACATTGACCTGCCCCGTCGCGTATCGACAATAAAATTCATCCTCAGATACGCGGCCCTCGAGGGTTCTGTCCAGAGACGTGTAGCGTGGTCAGCGGACTCTCCCGGGAGTGGACCCTAACCTTCATCTCTCCCCCTGGGGCTTAGAAAAGGGGGAAGCTAGGAGCAATGACTCCTCCTCCTCTTCCTCACTGCCTCACACTGGTCCTGTTTCTATAGCTCACCTGGGAGGAGGAGGAGGAGGAGGAGGAGGAGGAAGAGGGGGAGGGGGAGGGGGAGGGGGAGGGGGAGGGGGAGGGGGAGGGGGAGGGGGAGGGGGAGGAGGAGGCAGGGTCCAGGGAGGACCACCCTATCAGAAAGGTGGGCAGCTAGCTCTGCAACTGATCCAGGTGACCTGGCCTTGCCTGCCGGTGAAATAGCTGCCCCCTGGGAGAGAGACCGGAGCGCGGGACCCGCTCCGGAGCGTTCCTCTCCGCCCCACTTCCAAATGCAACCTTAGGAGACACACGGGCAATTTTTTCTACGTTTCCCCAAAACGAGACGTCCGTCTCTCAGAGCTGCTGATGGGGGGGGGGGGGATTCCGTGGTTCTCCGCAGAGGAACACGCCATCTTAACCACTCACGGCAGACGCTAATTTCATAATCTCCTGCTCCCCAAAAAAGAAGGCACGGCCAGTTTTCTGAGGACCGGGGACCGGGGACAGGGCATGTGGCTGATGCTGCATTTCTAGGGTGATTATTGAGACTGCAGAGAGGAAGGATGCGGGGGGTGGGGAGGGACCGTGTTTGAAAACGTCATTAAGCATCCTCGCCCTTCATTGATGAATGGCTAATTTGTTGCCCACACTGTGTCACGGCCTCCTGAGAACAGGACACACGTGAGCCCCGCCCTTTGGAGCTTACGACTGAGTAAAACACTGACCGGGCTATGGGAGGGTGGGGGGCGGGGGGCCCAAATGTTGCCAGGAACCAAGAAGTCTTGCAGTTCAGCTTTTGAGTCGCTGGGAACAGTTTCATTTGGGGAGAAACAGAGGCGCGTCAGATTAAGTTGGGGGGTCCCTCTTCAACCTGTGGCCGTCCTTCCCTGCGTTTCCACCGCCTTCTTCCACAACAGGACAAAAGTCACCCACCGTCCCGCTCAGAAGTTTAAAAACATGTTATTATTTAAACGACGTACTGGGTGAAATCACCCACATGTTAGAAAGTCGAACAAGCCTGACCAGGCGGTGGTGCGGTGGATAGCGCGTCGGACTGGGAGGCAGAGGACCCAGGTTCGAGACCCCGGGGTCGCCAGCTTGAGCGCGGGCTCATCTGGTTTGAGCAAGAGGTCGCCAGCTTGAGCACGGGCTCATCTGGTTTGAGCAAAAGCTCACCAGCTTGGACCCAAGGTCGCTGGCTCCGGCAAAGGGTCATTCAGTCTGCTGAAGGCCCATGGTCAAGGTACATATGAGAAAGCAATCAATAAACAACTAAGGGGTCACAACAAAAAACTAATGATTGATGCTTCTCATCTTCCTCTGTTCCTGTCTGTCTGTCCCTATCTATCCCTCTCTCTGTCTCTCTCTGTCTCAATTAAAAATAAATAAATAAAATAAAAAGAAGAAAGTCAAACAAGGAGGCTAACAGGCTAGTTTAACTCAACAGGCCACAAGGAGAGGCAAGACAAAAATCTCGCAGAAGGTAGTTCATTCTGAGGTGAACGTTTCTCACCAAAAATAAAAATAAAAATAAATAAATAGGACAAACTAACAACAAAAAAAACCCCCACGTCCTGAAGAAACAAGCAGTGACCATTTAATGATGCAAAACCTAAGTGTATCCCCACCTCCATCGACCTACCACATAGGACTTAATACTTAAATACAAATGAAGTAATATCCCGAGTGAGTTTCAAAGTAAAGAGAGCTCACAGGTCTCTCCTCTGAGAACGATGCTGCGACATGTGCAGCCCGGCAGGACCAGGAGTCCCGGGCAAGCTCAGCCTCCTCCACTCCCCCCTCGTCAACTCCTCCTCCCAGAGGCCCTTCAGGAGCCGGCGGGCGGGGTTGACTGGCCTCTGGCCGGGCTGACCCCACCCCACCGGTGCCCAGGAAACACAGATTAACCCACAAGCAGGTGTGTGCCCCGAGTCTCCGGGAAGCATCTGCGAACCGAGTCTCCGATTTGCCAAAGACACGGCTGTTTGGATCAAAGGGGAGGCTCCCGGTCTCTCCCCGCGTAGCTGCTCGTGGTTTCGTGCAACCTGCACAAGCACATCAAAGGAACGAGCTTGTTGTTAAGACGGGAAGAAGACACGGGAAGCTGAGGAATAATTTAAAAGATGTATGCAATTTTTTTTTTTTTGCAGCGTCATGAGTATGTCAGGAAATATGAACTGCGCCGAACCTATTTATTTAAAGTTTGTACATCAAAGATCTTGAAAGATAGCCACTTCTCTGCATCTCCCAAGTATTCATAAGTGTCCGTCCTGGGATTTCACAATGAATCAACGCCAAAGTTCAGAATGGAGTGATAAAATGTAATTTAACATGCATTTTTTTTAAATTACAATGTGGGTTACATTTGAACTTATAGATTTAAGAGATACAGTATAACTCATATGCACACACGTGTAGGAAGAAATCACATAAGGAAAATTTGGAGAAATCTCATTCTGTGTGTGTGTGTGTGTGTGTGTGTGTGTATAAATGTATACTCAGGCCGGCACACTGATCTGTCTTGACTGTCTAAAGCAGGGGTCCCCAAACTTTTTACACAGGGGGCCAGTTCACTGTCCCTCAGACCATTGGAGGGCCGGACTATAAAAAAAAAAACTATGAACAAATCCCTATGCACACTGCACATATCTTATTTTAAAGTAAAAAACAAAATGGGAACAAATACAATATTTAAAATAAAGAACAAGTAAATTTAAATCAATAAACTGACCAGTATTTCAATGAGAACTATGCTCCTCTCACTGACCACCAATGAAAGAGGTGCCCCTTCCGGAAGTGCGGGCCGGAAGGGGGCTGCATGTGGTCCGCGGGCCTTAGTTTGGGGAACCCTGGTCTAAAGCCACATGGACCTATAATTCCAATTTATGAGTTAGTTTTCTTACCTACATAAAGAGGTTATGCCTCCTGTCCTATTCATCGACTTGGCCAAGGGGTCTAACTGACCTGAATTAGTGCCAGGGCACTGCTCGGCCCAGGTCACCCATAGTTAAAGCTTACGAGAGGCTGAGAAAGTCAGTGCACCTACATGTCCTCTGGCTTTTTCTTCTCTCTCTCTGTCCCAACGTGACTGTCTGGGGTAATGAGCTGACACAGTCCCCGACCCCCTCAGCATAGACAGAGGGAGACCTTCTCCGACCTTCACCCAGGGCTGGAGCTGAGTGGGCCAAACCCGGCCAAGCTTCCGAGAAACGAATCCCTCTGCGTGGCCCGAGACGTCAGCTACACCTCGGTACAACCGGGGTCCGGGTCCCGGTGCAGGGACGGCGCTCTCCTCCTGTTCCTGCTTCTCCTCTGCTTCCCGCAGACACACGACCGGGAGGAGCAGCACCCCAGACAGCAGACCATGGACACCTGCACCCACAGAGCCTTCGTGCCCCCCGTGGGGCACCCCGGTTGCCTCTACCAAACGCCTGGCGTGTCCCCCTGTTCGCCATGTGCATCCGGGGAGCTGGACGTAGCGAGACACGGTCCCCCTAGAAGGCAGGAACCAAACCACAGCCTTTCATTGGACACATCGGGATGTGGTCACGACGGGGAGACAGCGAATGAACCCCCGCCTGGCCCCGAGGTCGGAGGGCTCTGACCAGCGGTCCTCGGATGTTGTTTCGGTGAAATAAAGGCGGGAAGGTCATCCCAGTGGTCACAGTGATGAGGGCTGCGGCCACGTGGGCATGAAAATGACACGTCGCTACATACGTTTTGCTTGTACGTCCACCATTTTCTTTTTTTTTTGTATTTTTCTGAAGCTGGAAACGGGGAGAGACAGTCAGACAGACTCCCGCATGCGCCCGACCGGGATCCACCCGGCACGCCCACCAGGGGGCAACGCTCTGCCCACCAGGGAGCGATGCTCTGCCCATCCTGGGCGTCGCCATGTTGCGACCAGAGCCACTCTAGCGCCTGGGGCAGAGGCCAAGGAGCCATCCCCAGCGCCTGGGCCATCTTTGCTCCAATGGAGCCTTGGCTGCGGGAGGGGAAGAGAGAGACAGAGAGGAAGGAGGAGGGGTGGAGAAGCAAATGGGCGCTTCTCCTATGTGCCCTGGCCGGGAATCGAACCCGGGTCCCCGCACGCCAGGCTGACGCTCTACCGCTCAGCCAACCGGCCAGGGCCACGTCAACCATTTTTAAGGGACTCTCCCTGGTGACACTGAGCTCCTCATGGTGGCCCCGGAGTAAGGGGAAGGGACAAAGCCGGCCTGAATCAGGAACTTGCCCACGGTTGACCAGTTACTAAGCAACCCTGCTAGTCCCAGACATTACCGTACAAGTTAATGTGCGTGTGTGCTTACGTGCGGATGGGTGTGTGTAGGAATGGGCACATGTATGTGTTTTCAATGACGTGCGCCATGTGTTACATCAGATCCTCAGACCGTCTTTGTGTGATGGCTGAAGGTGTGTCCCTGCCGCCCCCCCCCCCAGCCACTGTCAACCCCTTTTTATTCTCTGCTCCTGTGAGTTCAACTTGACCTTTTTCACTTCCGCATAGAAGTGATACATGCAGTCTGGCTCATCTCAGGGGACACAAGGCCCTCAGGGTCCGTCCAGGTGGCCACAGAGGACAGGACTCCCTGCTCTCTCACGGCTGCTTAACATCCCACTGTATATGATATGCGTTATATATACATATCTATATACACGCACACACATGTGTAAGTGTGTGTGTGTGTGTGTATGTGTGTGTGTGTATATGCCTTTATTTATTTATTTATTTATTTATTTATCTTGGCCTAATTGCTCCGGCTCTGACTTCCGGCACACGCTGAATGGTCCTGGGGAGAGTGGACATCCTGTCTTGTTCCTGATCTTGGAGGAAAAGCTCTCAGCTCTCCACCCCTGAGCGGGGGGTTAGTAGTGGGCTTGTCACAGACGGCCTTGATTATGTCGGAGACACTCTTTCTTCTCCCCATTCGCTCAGAGTGACTGTGACCAAGGAAGGCGGCCGTTCTCAGAGCGAATAAGGAATAATAGCCTGGGAAGCGAGCAGGTCTCCTGGCCGGCGGACGGCAGGCACGGTCCCAGCCAACCCCAGTCGGGAGATACGACCTTGAGAAAGCCACGCAGCTTCTCCAAACTTCGGACTTCTCTAGTCCTCGTATGGAAGGGAATGAATCTTTAGTGACGCCCCAACACGCCGGGAGACCGGCCGGGCAAGAAGGCGTCGTCGCCCGTGACCTTGGAGAAGCACAGACTCAGTGACTTCGAACACTCTCCTCTGGTTTCGAACCCAAAGGACACACTGACCTCTGACGTTACCGTCCCCGCTTGCGACCTGGAGCTGCAGGGAAGGGGCTGGCCGCAGGCCACCGCGGTGGTTAGTGACAACGCTGGGAGGGGAACACGCACTTCGGGCCCCCGTCGGGGCGACCCTCCCCGGCACGCGTGAGCACCGCCCCCTCAGCCGTCATGCTGCTACTGGAAGCAGAACTCGCAGCCCGGAAGTCAGGGAGCCTTGGAAACACACCCGGCTTGACTCCAGCCAGACACAATCGATCTCTGCGTCCCCACGCACCCTCCCCCAAGAAGGACCCCTGAACGGCTACGGACACCAGAGAAGAAACGGAAGCCGCTCTCTGCAGAGAGAAAAAATAAAGTCACATCTCCATCCCCAAAGCGGCAGAACACCAGCCGGAAGGTCTCCTTCTAACAGCAGAAGTCGACTGGACCGAGTTGGGCTTCGTTGTTCTAGATGGCGGTGCTGGAAACAGCCTCCCGGGTGAGGCTGACACCGTCTAAATATATTTTATCGTCTCTGCAGAAGGGTGCGGAGGAAGTTGAGAAGGACCGGGCTAGAAAGATAACCAGGAATTGTTTTGTGTTTTTTTTTTTTAAATGAAGAAAATCACCCACCATGTCAGTGTCAACGTGTCATCACGCAGGTGGCTCCGGGTCTGCCTGGTGGGTGCTCTCACACAGGGTGTGGATGCAGAGAGAACACGTCGCCCTTTTTAAGTGAGAAAGAACGGAACTGAACATGTACTGCTCAGAAGAATCAGGAGATATTCCAAAGTGAATGGGAAGCGATAAAGCATCCCCTCATTTCGGTGAGCGCTGCTCATTCCTCTGCTCCTGCTGGCCGCCTGGTGGAGGCGGAAGGGGTCTCGGTCTCGCTGTTCATTCCTCTGCTCCTGCTGGCCGCCTTGTGGAGGCAGAAGGGGTCTCGGTCTCGCTGCTCATTCCTTTGCTCCTGCTGGCCGCCTCATGGAGGAAGGAAGGGGTCTCGGTCTCGCACCGCCAGCCACCCCCTGGGACACAAGCATGTTGGGGACCTGATGCTGCCCCACTGGACCTGGTCACCAACCTGCTAAGCCAGGTCTCCAGTCAAGACCAATGAGGCGATGGGAACCAAACCGGGTCAAAAGGCCCTGTGACTCTTCAAACAACCGGGGGTCCCTAGCAACGCTCGGACACGTCCTCCGATCCTCGACGATGGCCGGAAGGAAGGACCCGGGTGTCAGTGGCCACGCCGCTGACTCCCTTGTGTTTCCAGTTCTGCACTTTAATCCGCCTCTTGTTTGAACTGTCAGCGAAGTGATTCTCTGCCAGCTAATACATGCGTTCACCTAGCCATTGATTACTTCAAACAGCTGCTCTGAATATTTACTGCTGGTTAAATATTCTCAAGTTCTCACCAACCTTATCTTGTACCCAATTAAGACCTCATTTAAGCAGTTTTTTAGAGTTTTTAAAAAAAAACCTCTCTCGTTTCATTTGTAGGGAGAATCGCTGAAGCTAATTACAGGGAAGGCTTGTTTTCCTCATTGTGAGGCCTAAGGCCCAGCAGGGAGGTGTCCTTCCCCCACACACACACCCCCATCCTGGGAGGAGGGGGGTAATGGGAGCAGGGAGGTGTCCTCCCCCCCCACACCCCCATCCCGTGAGGGAGGGGGTAATGGGAGCAGGAGGTGCAGAGCGCAGTATGGGGGGGGCAGTACTCCCTGCTGGACACGCCCTCCAGCCTGGGCATTCTTTGCAGCTTCCTGAATAATTCTCTTGGCATTTCCCAGAGGACAAGGTGGCATAATCTCCCCGAAATCTCACAATCGCTCACCCACCACTTTCTGCCAGAAATAAAAGTTTACTTTGTAATTCCTTTCCAATGAAGTCTTTACATTGTCTTTCTGCAACACAATTTAAGATTGTGACTGGATGGTGTCAAAAGAAAACAAAACTGTTCAACTGTTCTCTGCTACTCTGCTGAAACGTGACCCGGGCTGCTGGCCAAAGTGCCCATCCAAGATCAGCATATCGGCATTGGCCGGTTTGCTCAGTGGTAGAGCGTCGGCCTGGCGTGCAGGGGACCCGGGTTCGATTCCCGGCCAGGGCACATAGGAGAAGTGCCCATTTGCTTCTCCACCCCCACCCCCTCCTTCCTCTCTGTCTCTCTCTTCCCCTCCCGCAGCCAAGGCTCCATTGGAGCAAAGATGGCCCGGGCGCTGGGGATGGCTCCTTGGCCTCTGCCCCAGGCGCTAGAGTGGCTCTGGTCGCGGCAAAGCAACACCCCGGAGGGGCAGAGCATCGCCCCCTGGCGGGCAGAGCGTCGCCCCTGGTGGGCGTGCCGGGTGGATCCCGGTCGGGCGCATGCGGGAGTCTGTCTGACTGTCTCTCCCTATTTCCAGCTTCAGAAAAATACAAAAAATAAATTAAAAAAAAAAGACAAAATCAGCATATCAACACATCTGCACACACGTGTGCACATGTGCATGCATTTTTTTTTAAGTGCGTGTGAGAAATTGCACACAGCAGCTTGGACATGGACATCAGTGAGCTTGTAGAAGCCTGCATTGAGGAGGTGAGCGTACAGGGCTCCTTGCAGACAGCCCAGGGCAGTACGCACCTCAGCAAACCACAGGCTCTTAACACGCTGGCTGTCAGGAGGTCTGGATTCACAATGCCGCCACGTTGGGAGGGGGCAAGCCGGCTGGAGACCATGAGCTCATTACCGCACGTCCACGCATGCTGCGGGCACCCTAACGTCCCTCAGCTACGAGCTGTGTGCCCAGGAGCCGCTGCCTCCTCGCCCGAGTGGCGTGATGACTCAGCTTCCCAGCCCTCTCTCTGCCAGCTCGCTCAGAACAAACACTGTTCTCTGTGCCGGATGTCACCCAGAGGGGCCTCGGCTGGGGCCAGGGGAACAGCTACCAAATCGAATGAGGACATAAAAGAACAGTAGCCTTTTGTGTCACCAGCATAGTTGAAGAACTCGAGATTTGTGACAATAATGACTAACATGATAAGAGCTGGTCTTCAAATAAAGTGTCATGAGGATCCTGAAGGAGGAATAGCTCTGAAAATGATCCCGGAATGAAGCAAGTTAAGTCTCGCTCCGTTCTCTGCCAGCCCCGCCGGCCGGGGGAGGGGAGCACGCTTTCTCTCTCTCACCAGGCTCTTCTGCTTTTTGACCGATTCCATCCCAATTCAGAGCTCCCCGGTCACTTACGGCTTTGGACATCTGGAAATGAATATTTCCAGGGGCCTTAATCAGAACAAGAATGCTGTGATCCATACAGGATATCCCTGTATAACCTCACGGCTGCAAGTTACATGATTGTGACATATATGTGTATGTCGGAGCCAACCGCAGGACAGCAGGAAGTCTACAGCCTGGACGCCTGGCTCCCTGATGACGTCCCAGCATCCGGGGTAACCCGGCAGGTAGCAGGCACTCGGCGAATGATGTTGAATGAAAGCATTCTTTTGTGACTAAAAAGTCACCGAGTCAGAACCAGAATCCAGATGGCTCTTTCCATGATGCTTAAGAACAGTAATTCCAAACCTACCATGTAACAAAAATGTGTGGAAAAGAAACATGGAGGAGGCAAGAGGGAAGGAGCAAGGTGCAGCCTGTGTGGGGGAAACGCTCACGGTCTGTGGGGGGCGCCACACGCACAAACACACGTGCACACAACACACATGCACACACGTGCACACATGTGTGCAGGCACAAACATGCGTGCACACACACATGCGTGCATACACATTGGCACCCACGCATTTTATAAAAAGCGCACATCAGAACTGCCACACCGTGGTTTGGACGTGGAAGTCAGGGGCTGGTAGAGGCCTGTATTGGGGGGGGCACGCATGCAGCCCCTCCCAGCAAGCCCAGGTCGGTACGCACTCTGGCCAACCGCAGGCGTGGGATGGAGATGTTTTCGCATTCTTCATGCATGAGCTAAAACCCAGCATCACACACACTTGAAAACCGACACCAGCTTGAATCCTGAGTTATCCTGTTCAAACATGAAGAATAAATCATCCAAAGCCTCTTTTTTTTTTTTTTTTGCTGTGATATTGGAAACATCTATTTTGCCTGGTACAGAATTTGAGAACCTAGTTAACAGGGGAATCTTACATTTCCCAATACTAAAAAAAAAAAAGGCATTATTAGGGAAACACACACCTCCTCCTCCTGGCGCGACAGGCTCACAGATCTGTGGTTCAGTGTGAACCTGTCGCTAAGCAAGAACCCTGTGTGGCGGAAATGAGCTGTCTGCCTGCCACACGGTCCCCGGAGAGAAAGCACAGATTACTGAACGTCTGTTTTAAGACTGATGTACACCTATCAGCTCCCGTCTTCTCCCAGGACCGGCTCTCTCTGTTGAGGGTCACGTTCCCAGAACAGAATCCATTAGGCCAGAAAACCGTCAACTCCATCCCGCTCTGACCCCTGAGGCCACGGGCGAACATGAGTCCCGGAGAGAACCTTCCAGTCTCCGACTTCTCGTCTATAAAGTGAAGACAGCGGCCCCTACCCCGCCGTGGCTCCGAGGGTCCCCTACCCTGCCGTGGCTCCGAGGGTCCCCCTGCACGTCGGCAGAGGGCACAGAACCCCCATCCTGGCCCGCGACGGGCGCTCAGTGTGGAAGGAGCCAGATGTGTTCCCTCCTGAGTCTTCTTTCATAAGATGATGACGGAGCTCAGGCCGGCACACGGAGGAGCAGCAGCCAGGGAACGCAGTATTCTGAGTGTGACACTGGGCCGGCCCCGCCCCCCACGCGCGGAGGAATCCAGGGAAACAGCGCCGCCATGGAGATCTATGACGTGCGCCTTGGAGAGGAAGGAGCCAGCGTGAGAGGCGGGCTTGGGGGGCTGGGGGGACGGGGAGGGTGCTGAGTGACGCCGACTCTGTAAACGTGGCGACAACCTCGGGGACGCCTGCGGTCACTTCACTAAAAGGAAGGGAGATGTCCACGTCCGGGCCTCCGGCACAGGGTGTGGCGATGCAGTGACCCCCCAGGCGGAGGCTCATCCGTCTCCTGTATAAATAACGCCTTATTGGGACGCAGCCTCAGGGCTCCTGCGCCCCTGTCTCTGGTCCTGTCCCTGCGCACGGGCGGGACTGAGCACCTGCCCCGAAGCCTGTGCTGCCCGCGAACCTGACAGCATCACAGGAGAGCGCCATCCTTCCCCGGGGAGTGTGGGGGGGTAAACCTCCCGGTGGCCTCGCCCTGCCTCCAGGGACTGCCTGGAACAGGCGCACGGGGCCCCCGCCCAGCCAGTGGACTCGCCGGACAAGTGTCCAGAGAAGTCCTGGGAGGAGCGTCCTCCTCGCTCCAAGAGACACAGAGAAACGGCCGCGGTCACATCGGTTCACAGGGGCTGACTTGCGGGCAACCTCTCCTCTCTGTGGGCTCCCTTTAACCAGAGGGACAGAGTGTTGGAGACCGCGGCCCCTGGGCGAAGGCACTGAATCACTGAGGGGACCGACGACCGACCTCGCAGCCTGCCGAGCCCAGCACTTCTTTCCAGGTAAAATGATCCAGATCCCCCTGTTCAGCCTGGTGGGTCCGGCTCCGGCGTCCCTGCAGATAAAAGCTGGCTGAGGACACCCCCCATCCGGGCATTCCAGAGGAAGTAACGGCTGTCGGGGACTGGGGGTGTGTGGGCGGGGGCGGGGGGCAGATGAGGGTGGTCTCAGAAGCACCTCCTCTGAGGAGACTGTTTATTCTGCCTGAGGACGGAGGTTTGGGAGGGTGACAGGAGGGCCACCGAATGCAGGAAGAATCTGGCGTTCCTGGCATCTTTAACATTCCGCTTTAAGCGGTGTTTCCCAACGTGGGGCCCGCCCACAGGGGGGCAATTCGATAGTTAAGGGGGGCAATTTGAAAATGGACTCGACAGGACTTTAACTCTTTCGCCCCGGGCCATTTAAATGCAATGCTAGATATTGGTGCCAAATTTAACAAAAAATGCAATTCTTAAATAATTGCAGTAAATAATTATTAAGTATAATTTCGTTTGACGAGACCAAAATATCAACTGGGTGATTGGCGTCGTCAAGTAAACTTCGTCCTGGGTTCACCACGGAGCGTGCTGTCTGCCGCGGGGAACCCCGGACGTTTTAAAAACTCGCTAAACAACGCAGTTATTCTCACCTAATTGGCCCATCGCAACTTCTGTAGTGTTTCACATCATTCAGTTGGTGTTAATTTGAAATAAGTGTCAGTCAAAACTGTTGTAAAAGCTCGTTGATTTAATAAATATACATATATATATTGTATAGATATAATTGGTAAGTATTTGATTTTATTTTTATCAATATTAAACTCTTTATTAAGTACTTCTTGCATCGGGGCTAGAAAGCACTAATATTTTATAAATATTATTGGGGCTATAATAGTGCATGCAAGACAATTTTAATTTTAGAAGCATAACTTTCCAGAAAATTTTGTCAAGTGGAAAAAATATAGATACCTTTTGATTTGCGGTGGTAGTGTAGTAAATGTGTTATATACATTTAAATAAATATGAATTTTTAGTATACGTTTACTCTATGTCACATTGAATATATTTTAACACATATTTTAATACTAGCTTTTAATTGATCTTATTTTTATTTCTTATAGCCCATAGTAAAATGAGTGGTGCAAGCAAGAAAAAAACTCATCAATATTCGGAGGAATATTTAAAATTTGGGTTCAAACCCGCTGTTCACGATGAGCGGATTCCTTTTTGTCTTTTATGCCAGCATGCTTGACCAACGAATCAATGAAACGAGGTCGTCTTGAGGTGCATTTGAAGGCGAAACATAGTGCTCATATTAATTCAGTGAGTTACTTTAAAACTTTAAAGAAAATTTTTGAAAAAAGAACAACATTAAAGTCTCTATTTACTGCTCATACTTCAACTAATAATCATGTTCTTGAGGCAAGTTATAAAATTTCTTTATTCATCGCTAAAACTGGAGAAAATCACACTATAGGAGAGAATTTAATAAAACCGTCAATATCAGCATGTCTTAAAACGGTTCTTGAAAAAGATGACAAAGATGTAAAAGCTATGCCACTCAGTGACAATACTGTTAGCAGAAGAATAGACGAAATGAGTGAGGATATTGAAAAACAACTTATTGAAAAGCTGAAAACAAGAAAATTCTCTTTGCAAATGGATGAATCAACTTTGAGAGACAGTGAGGCAGTATTGATAACTTAGGTAAGATATATTGATAAAGGACATTTTGCTGAAGAAATGTTGTTCTGTAAAAGATTAGAAAGCACCACTACCTCCAAAGATATATATAATAAGCTAAAAAACTACTTAGATGTCAATGATATACCAATGAAAAATAGAACATCTTGTGCTGCAGATGGTGCTCCCAATATGATGGGCAAGAAAAATGGCTGCTTAAAATTGATGAAAGATGCGAATCCAGAAATGATTCTTGTGCATTGTGTTATTCATAGGGAAAACTTGGTAGCTAAAAACATCTCGCCTGTTCTGAATGAAGTATTACATACAGTAATAAAGTGTGTTGATGCTATTAAAGCTAGTGCCAAATGGGAGCGTCTTTTCAAGCTATTTTGTGAAGAACAAAATGAAGACCATGTGAGACTTTTACTTCATACTGAAGTCAGATGGCTATCTAAAGGAAACTGTTTGAAAAGATTTATGGAACTGTTTGATACTCTTAGTGATTTTTTAAGCGACAAACCTGAAATGAAGTATCTGTTAACAATAGATGGTAAAGCATTTGTGAGTTATTTAGCCGATATCTTTGAAAAACTAAATATATTAAATAAGCAACTTCAAGGAACAAATAAAACTCTTGTCAATGCAAAAGCAAAGATATTTGGTTTCATTACCAATATTGAGTTATGTCAGAAACATATTAACAACAAAAACTTGAAACAGTTTCATTGGCTCCAAAAATGTGAAGTAACTGATACCGCTTTACTTGTTATTGTCAATCATTTGAATATTCTATCGGCTGATTTAAAAGAAAGATTTTCTGATTTAAAACAAATTGATTTCCCAACATGGATGATGCAGCCAATGTTAGTGGATTTGTCTGATATATCAAATATGCAGTATCAAGAAGAACTCGCAGAATTGCAAAATGATGGGTCAGTTAAAGCTTTATTTAATATCAAAGGAGCGATGGCATGGCTTTGTGAGGAAACAGAAATCAAATACCCAAATTCAACCAAATGTGCAAGAAAATTATTGCTACCGTTTCCATCTTCATTTTTAGCTGAATGTGGATTTAGTGCTGTAGATGATTTACTGGTAAAAAAAAAAGAAATCGGCTGGATATAACACAACGTGGAGACTTGAGACTAAAGCTAACCAAATTGGAACCAAATATAAAATCTCTGTGCAGCAAGCATCAAGCGCAAGGATCACACTAAATTAAAATAATAAATTAATATAGAGAAATCTGTATTAAAATTATTTGGAAGTTAAATTTCTGTTTTTCATTATATGTTTTGAAATTTTACTTACTGTGTTTTGTTAACAATTTCGTAGTGATTTCTTCCTAGAACCTATCATTTATGTTTATTAAGTGAACAAATCAATTTTTTAATGTTAAAAATTATGTATGTTACATGGGGGGGGGACATAAACATTTTAGAAAGGTTAAGGTGGGGCATGGCACAAAAAAGGTTGGGAAACACTTACTTTAAGGCACCGGGGCTCCACCGCCCATGACAGCAAGCAGGGCCGAGGGAGGAGCCGCGAGAGGAGAGAAGCCCTGGGCGGACACGCAGAGGGTGGTGGGGTCCCTGTGGAGGAGGGGGTGTGCGGTGACGGAGGGGGCGGTGACATTCCCGTGGACTCCACAGGAGCAAGGACTCGGGAGAATTAAAAGGGCAAAGCAGTCAGGGCATTCAGAGAGAACAGTCAAGTTCAAGGTCCCTGTGGCCGGGGACGCAGCGGAGCAGTAGCAGCGACAGAAACTGGGCGGGGTCAGGGCGGGGACGCCCTCTGAGACTCAGAGTGGACCGTGGACGCCGAGGGGGGAAGCGCCCTAACTTGGAAGGCGTTTCCAACAGACCTCACTTTGCTGAGACCAGAGACAATGTCAGGGTGCGGGGCGGAAGTGAAAGCAGGGAGAGCTGGTCAAAGGCGTCACGGGCCCTGGCTGGGGCGGCTCAGTGGGCTAGAGCATCATCCTGACACGCCAAGGTTGCAGGTTTGACTCCCGGTCAGGGCGCACACAGGAGTCAACCAGTGAACGCATAAAAGAGTGGAACAACAAATCGACGTTTCTCTCTCTCCCTTTAGCTAAAATCAATATAAATATACATATAATATATATATATATGAAACATAGATACATGTGTATATGTATATATATTTTTAAAGGTATTCTTGTCCCCTAGGAGGGGACGAGAGGGACGCAGACCAGGATGATGGACACAAAGGTGGAAAAGGGCTGTCCATTTCTGACTGTGTGTGCGTTTCTGCATTCTTTTTTTTTTAATTAATTTTAATGGGGTGACATTGATAAATCAAGGTACATATGTTCAGAGAACACATTTCTAGGTTATTTTGACATTTGATTATGCCGCATTCCCATCACCCAAAGTCCAATTGTCTTCCGTCACCTTCTAACTGGTTTTCTTTGTGCCCGTTTCTGCATTCTTAAACTGTTTCCTAACTTGCGGTAATTCCAAACATCCTGGAAGTGACAAGACCAGTCAGGAAAGGGACACCTCTAACCCCTCAGCGTCCTGGGGCAGCCGTCAAGAGCACCGCAGGCTGGGAGGACCCACACTACAGGGGGGGGGTGTCCAGTCTCACGGGTCTCGGGGCTCCAGGCCTGAGGTGAGCTCCAGGTGCAGGCACGGCGCGCCCTCTGAACCCCCGGCTCTGGGCAGCTGCCGGGGTTTGCCGGCATCCCTGGGTCGCCCGGGTCTGTGGCTGTGTCAGGCTGACCCCTGTGCTCACACGTCAGTCACTCTCTCTGCGTGTCACTGTGTCTTCACGTGTTCATCTCTCGGGGATACTAGTCACATGGATGAGGGGCCCTTCTCACTGGCACATGACCCATCACCCTACGTCCACGTCAAGTCCCGTTCTGGGGTCCCGGGGTGAGCAGGACTTCAGCGGATCTTTGGCGGGGCACACAGTTCCCCCCACAGCACCGGGTACAGAATGCTGTCCCCTTTGCTTTCCTTATACACATTGTTACTATTCCTGTTCCCGAACATGGGATGCAGACGTCATGAACTTTCTACCTAGACATTTTAACCCTTTGAGCGGTGAGCTTTTCCGTGCTAGCTGACCCCGGGGAGTGTTTTGGCTTGGTTTCTTTTGTTTTTTTGGGAGTTTTTTTCAAAAAATGAAATTAGTTCCAGTTACAGTTTTATTAACTCAAAATCATGTTTGTTTGATAACCAATACATAGAAACAAGAACATACATTTGCCCTTTATTTAACGTTGCCTGACACATTTTTAAAATAAATCCATCAGATTCTGGATGGTCAGGAGACACGAGGACGTGCATGAACGTTCGTACTGCTCACAGGGTTAATATTTCCTCAGAAGTAAGGAAGTGTTTACCCTCAGTCCCGTTAGCTACCCCATGGAACTGAGGACGCACACAGAGCGTTGATCTGCTGGCTGTTTGGTTTTGTCAACGCGCCCAGTTCTGGGTCTTACGACGCCGTATTCTCCCACCTCGAGGTCCGAGCTCCAGGCTGATTGGCCATCACGTGTCGATGGCATCTTCCCCTTTTTATACAAGTGTGCCAGCCTTTCTTTTCCTTTTACGATATTGATATTTCCAAAGGATGAAGTCAATCGGCCATTTTTATAATCCCGTATATCACCTTAATAGTCTCTTTCCAGAGTTTATATTTCTTTAAAATTAAAAGGCCATTTCATATGAAGGAGGTTGGGTTCCGGGGGGGGGGGTTCGGGCACATCAGGGACAGATGAGACCACAAGTGACCATTTCAGAAAGGCCAGGACACGTAGAGGGCTGTGTCCTGCAGGGAGGGGAGGGAGGACCAGGGTACGGGCTGAGGTCTCCGTGTTCTGGGGACAGGGACTCTGCTGCAGGGGGACAGGACAGCAAACGGCACGGTGAGCACTAGTGACAACGTACACAAGTGGGCACAGGACACAGTGCCCGACCTCTCCAGTCGGTGACCTCAATCATGAAGCCTGGGTCACATGGCCACACGTGCTCACATACACACTTATACACACGTACACACACACACAACCACCACCACCACCACCACCAAACATATGATCCTGTTATTATTTTTTTTTTTGTATTTTTCTGAAGTGAGAAGTGGGGAGGCAGACAGACAGACTCTCGCATGAGCCCGACCGGGATCCACTCGGCATGCCCACCAGGGGCGATGCTCTGCCCATCTGGGGGGTTGCTCTGTTGCAACCAGAGCCATTCTAGCGCCTGAGGCAGAGGCCATGGAGCCATCCCCAGTGCCCGGGCCAACTTTGCTCCAATGGAGCCTTGGCTGCAGGAGGGGAAGAGAGAGACAGAGAGGAAGGAGGGGGGGAGGGGGGGGAGAAGCAGATGGGCGCCTCTCCTGTGTGCCCTGGCCGGGAATCGAACCCGGTACTTCCACTTTCTGGGGCAACGCTCTACCACTGAGCAAACCGGCCAGGGCCTCTTGTTATTTTATGAAAATACCAGGAAGCCACCAGTCTTGATGGAAACTAGGACACAGAAGAGAAAAATCATATAGTGTCCCCACAGGAAGTAGCCACAGGCGGAACTCACACAAAACACCCACCCGGCCCAGCTGAGCACCCCCACCCCCGGTGCGCTGGCCCTGCCCCCCGCCCCACCCGGGACACACTGATGTTAGCAGGGTGGGGTCAGGACGTGGAGGACCTGAGAACAAGCGAGAGAATGTGTAGACACTGCAGGGGCCCGGCCGGGTGGCTCAGTGGTAGAGCGACGGCCGGGCGTGCGGGGGACCCGGGTTTGATTCCCGGCCAGGGCACATAGGAGAAGCGCCCATCTGCTTCTCCACCCCTCCCCCTCTCCTTCCTCTCTGTCTCTCTCTTCCCCTCCCGCAGTGAAGGCTCCATTGGAGCAAAGATGGCCCAGGCGCTGGGGATGGCTCCTTGGCCTCTGCCCCAGGCGCTAGAGTGGCTCTGGTCGCGGCAGAGCGACGCCCCGAAGGGGCAGAGCATCGCCCCCTGGTGGGCAGAGCATCGCCCCTGGTGGGCGTGCCGGGTGGATCCCGGTCGGGCACATGCGGGAGTCTGACTGTCTCTCCCCGTTTCCAGCTTCAGAAAAATACAAAAAAAAAAAAACAACAAAAAAACAAACAACAACAAAAAAAACACTGCAGGGATGAGGGTCCCTGGCAGAGAGGGACCCGCCCAGCGGGGCGCCCACTGTCACAGAGGGGGACCCGCCCAGCGGGATGCCCACAGTCACCGAGGGGGACCCGCCCAGCGGGGTGCCCACAGTCACAGAGGGGGACCCGCCCAGCGGGATGCCCACAGTCACAGAGGGGGACCCGCCCAGCGGGGCGCCCACAGTCACAGAGGGGGACCCGCCCAGCGGGATGCCCACAGTCACAGAGGGGGACCCGCCCAGCGGGGTGCCCACAGTCACCGAGGGGGACCCGCCCAGCGGGGTGCCCACAGTCACCGAGGGGGACCCAAGAGGCTCTGGGGCAGAGCAGCCCCGAGGGGACAGGAAGGACCCACAAGACGAGGGGTGTTGAAATCCCGGGCTGTGGCTGAGGAGCTCAGACAGGCCCTCCAGGACCCTGTTTTACGGTGACGTAGGAAAAGGGGAGAAGAGAGACCCACCGGGACGCCGGCCTAGAGCTGGGCCACTGAGCATGCGTAAGCGGGACCTGGGTGCCACCCGCAGGCAGGAGGGCACCGCCACACGTGGAGGACTCGGGCGGTGGCAGAGTCCCAGCCGAGTGACCCTGGGACGGCACCTTCCTCTCTCCTTCCGCAGAGGGCACGCGCCGGCCCCTCGCCCGGGGCTCTGAACGTCTTAGCAAGTGTGGGCGGTCAAGAGACAGGGTCCCGTGTCCCAGAGACACGGAGGGAGTCACCGGTGTGTGCAGCAAGCGGTCCTCCACACGCCCCAAGGGCCCTGCGTCCCAGCTCTGCTCCGGCCCCCAGGCGTCCAGGACGCGAGAGGGCACAGCTCACCGTCCCCCTGCTCCGGCCTGTCTCAGGGGGCCATCGTTACTGGTGGACCTCAAAGTCCTCCTCCACTCCCTCCCGGAAGGGAAGTGCCTCCGAAAGAAACCGTTCATTCCGTGCGGACAAAATATTTCACCAGCTTGTTTCCTGAAAAGGGTGGGTCCCTCCTATCCCAGGACCTGGCTCCCAAGCACACCTGTTCTAAAGAGAGAGCAGGGTCTCCTGTCTCTGCTGCATCGGCGGTCAAGGGCTGACCTTGACCCGGGAGCCGGGACGAGATCAGTGAGCACCATGCTCAGACACGCCACGCCACGCGAGGCTCCGTGAGCATGGTGTCATGTCTCGTCACCCACAGGCCAGGTACCAAAGTGCCGGCCTCCTTTCTGTGGGGCAGAAACCTTCACTGACGTCAGCTCAAAACGGACAGGTGCACAAACAGGTAAAGATGGACACACCCGTCTCTCCTGTGTCCCCCCGACCAGAGAACCGGTCTCCACAGACCAGGAGTCCGTACACAGAGACCAGCACACGCCCGGAGCGTGGAACCAAATCGCCCGCCTTCCTGCCACCAGCGAGCAAGAAACGGTCGGGTCAGAAACAAGCCGCCCATCCTTCCTGCCACCAGCGAGCCCGTCCTTCCTGCCACCAGTGAGCAAGAAACGGTCAGGTCAGAAACAAGCCGCCCATCCTTCCTGCCACCAGCGAGCCCGTCCTTCCTGCCACCAGTGAGCAAGAAACGGTCGGGTCAGAAACAAGCCGCCCATCCTTCCTGCCACCAGCGAGCAAGAAACGGTCAGGTCAGAAACAAGCCGCCCGTCCTTCCTGCCACCAGTGAGCAAGAAACGGTCAGGTCAGAAACAAGCCGCCCATCCTTCCTGCCACCAGTGAGCAAGAAACAGTCAGGTCAGAAACAAGCCACCCATCCTTCCTGCCACCAGTGAGCAAGAAACGGTCGGGTCAGAAACAAGCCACTCGTCCTTCCTGCCACCAGTGAGCAAGAAACGGTCAGGTCAGAAACAAGCCGCCCATCCTTCCTGCCACCAGTGAGCAAGAAACAGTCAGGTCAGAAACAAGCCACCCATCCTTCCTGCCACCAGTGAGCAAGAAACGGTCGGGTCAGAAACAAGCCGCCCATCCTTCCTGCCACCAGCGAGCAAGAAACGGTCAGGTCAGAAACCAGCCGCCCGTCCTTCCTGCCACCAGCGAGCCCGTCCTTCCTGCCACCAGTGAGCAAGAAACGGTCGGGTCAGAAACAAGCCGCCCATCCTTCCTGCCACCAGCGAGCAAGAAACGGTCGGGTCAGAAACAAGCCGCCCGTCCTTTCTGCCACCAGTGAGCAAGAAACGGTTGGGTCAGAAACAAGCCGCCCGTCCTTCCTGCCACCAGTGAGCAAGAAACGGTCAGGTCAGAAACAAGCCGCCCATCCTTCCTGCCACCAGTGATCAGGTCAGAAACAAGCCTCCCGTCCTTCCTGCCACCAGCGAGCAAGAAACGGTCGGGTCAGAAACAAGCCGCCCGTCCTTCCTGCCACCAGTGAGCAAGAAACGGTCAGGTCAGAAACAAGCCGCCCGTCCTTCCTGCCACCAGTGAGCAAGAAACGGTCGGGTCAGAAACAAGCCGCCCGTCCTTCCTGCCACCAGTGAGCAAGAAACGGTCGGGTCAGAAACAAGCCGCTCGTCCTTCCTGCCACCAGCGAGAAAGAAACGGTCGGGTCAGAAACAAGCCGCCCGTCCTTCCTGCCACCAGCGAGAAAGAAACGGTCGGGTCAGAAACAAGCCGCCCGTCCTTCCTGCCACCAGCGAGAAAGCAACGGTCAGGTCAGAAACAAGCCCCAAACCACCCAACAGAAAAGCACAAGGACGAGGCACAGAAGGAGATTAAAATGAGAAAAACAGCGTCAGCACATCTTGTGTTTCCTCGACGTCACCTCCAGGAGACAGAAAACTCAAGAGTGGACTGAAATTTCCCGTGAGGGTTACTACTTCTCTGGTGACAAAGTGGCCCCGGCTCCGCCGGTGGACGCCACGGAGCATCTCAGTGGAAGACCTCCCAAACTCGTAAGATATTATATAATCCGTGTTAAAGAGCCGTCAACCTCACGGCCGCTCCCACCGATACAGGACCGACAGGTCTTCACGACATCGTCTCGCCGAACATCGGGGACACCGTCAGGTGGCCCGACGGCTTCCTGTCTCTGGATTTATTCTAAAAGGCGACCCAAGAACTCCCTGGAGGAGGGGACATGTGACGTGCGTGGCTGAACTTCACTGCAACATCTTCTTTAGGGAAGACGTGATTTAGGGCTAAAATTGTATCTTCCTCCCGCAGAATACAGCTCTCTCCCCCAGCATTGTCATAGCTGATTTTTTTTTTTTCCTTATGTGTGAACACCAAAAGCATGCTCGGTCTAATTCAAAACAAAGGCAAGGGCACCTGCTGTTAGGAACAGCCATTTCAAGTTGAAGAAAATCACCCAGGAGAAAAATACACATGCTGGGTGAGCGGCTCTATCTCCAGAGGGAAAGTTCCCAACCAAGACAAAAAACAAACGGGTGGGGAACTTCCGCCTGGAAACAGTCCTGAATTACCAGCAACCGAAGGACAGGTACACATCTGCTTCTATGCACGGCGTAATCCGTTACATATTCAGTACCTTCTCGGCGGATTGACTCACCCTCCTTGTAAGCATGAACTCAAACAGTTCATAACCTATACAGTGAACACATAGTTACTGGCTCTTTCTGGCTGGCCCTGGCCCCCTGGTTGTAAACACTAGTGCAGACCGTTCGTAATGCTGACAGGTGGCCGGTATGACATACTGGCTGCTTGTTCGTGAGAGGAAGAAGTGACACAGCATGGGCTCTCCTACTTGGCGATAAAGGAATGCAGAAGAAACGACTGAAATCGCATCTCCAGACCTTATTAAAGACAATTAACTACTTTCTATCATTGCTATTCAGTCAGTGCTACTGTGAATTTATTTATGGTCTTTTCTCTGAACACCTAACGATAACAGATAAACGGGTGGATGCATGGATGCATGGATGCATGGGTGGGTGGGTAGAGAGATGGATGGATGGATGGATGGATGGATGGACAGGTGGATGCATGGGTGGGTGGGTGGACAGATGGATGGATGGATGGGTAAATGGGTGGATGGATGGATAAATAGGTAGATGGATGGAGGGTGGATGGGTGGGTGAATAGATGAATAAATGGATGGATGGATAAGTGGATGGATGGATGGATGAATAAATAGATGGATATATGGATAAATGGGTGAGTAAATGGAAGGATAAATGAGTGGGTGGATAGACAGACAGATGAGTAAACAGAAAGGAAAGGACAGTTGACAACCACCTCTCACGTAGACAGGGCTGTCACAGGCTACGTCCCGACCAGCCACCACTGGACGGACGTGCTGGGAACTGCAAACACAGCAGGACTGCCCCAAACATCTGGAAGTGCAAGTGCTGACGTGGTGGGACACGAGGACACGAGGACAGAACTGCGCTTTGCCAGAACCCACGGCTGTTATCACACTGTTCTCTCGAGAAGCCACCGCTGTTGGGGGGGGATCTGCAGTGGCCACCGGCAATGCCTGGACACACACAGCACCTATTCTCGCCAGGGAGCCAGCGGTGATGCTCAGACCACCCATGCAGACGGGCTCTCTGCTTGCTGACACAGTGCTCTATTTTAGGTACGGAAATGTAGCTGCCCCACCACCCAGTCCGGGGCCACAGCTGTCCCCTCTGGGAATTACGTTCGCCCTCCCCCCCCCCACAGGATCACCCCACCTTTTGTTCCCATGGTCTAGGCAGAAGGATAACGTGGCAGCTGAGGGCAGAATGACGGTCACGGATCCATCAGTGACAAAAAGTGACACTGGCTGCTTTAACATGAATTGTTCAGCCAACCAGCCCCTGTATTTAAAATTTAAGCATGTACAGAGACAGCCACGTCACAGAACGAGTAACACGGTTCCGGCACTCAGGAGACAGCGAGCCCCCCACCCCCAAGTGCAACGTGACAGAGGACAATCGACCTCCCCTCCCTGTGTTTTCATCCCCCCCCCCCAAAATAAACCACACAGCCGCCAGTGCATTTTCACGCAATGACTCCTGCTGTTGGGAACCTTCTGCTGAGCGTGCATTTTCAGAACGTCGTCACACAAGCCACCTGCCCCTTTATGCACGGCGTACCAGCGACACCCCGTCACCTCTCAGGACCCACCCGTCTGGTCCCCAGACCGATCCGCCATCTTTATTTATTTATTTATTTATTTATTTATTTTTTAGAGAGGAGAGGGAGAGAGAGAGAGAGAGAGGAGAGACAGAGAGAGAGAAGAGGGGAGGAGCTGGAAGCATCAACTCCCATATGTGCCTTGACCAGGCAAGCCCAGGGTTTCGAACCGGTGACCTCAGCATTTCCAGGTCAACGCTTTATCCACTGCACCACCACAGGCCAGGCAAGTCCGCCATCTTTAAACATTCATAACGGGGGCTGGCTTTGCCTCTTCTATGACTCCTGAAGGAATCACACACCGGTTCCTGAGCGATGCCTCTTCCGACGCCTAAGATATTCTTTTTTCAGTAAATGCATAAATCACTTTAAAATGGTGAGAAAATGCATCCCAACATCGCTCTGGCAATCTCCCGAATGGAAGTTCTTCGAAGGTCACGCTGGAATCGTCACTGCAGACGGCTTTTCCAGAACACTTTCAGCAGAGCTGTTTCGTGCTGGCAGATCAAGCCCATCTCCCTGATAAACCCAGAACAAACAAGTTCCCGTGGCGTCGCCCTCAATAAGGTTTTAACCCAATGGGTCCAGCCCAATCACGGCTGTGACCCGATGGCCGGGCCGTGTTTACCTGTCAGGGCGCACAGCCACGCACGCACGCCGGGCACTCGGGGTCTGCCCTCGACTGTCGTATAGACCATCCATCGCAGGGGCGCGGGATTCCTCAAGCCAAGGTCATCTCCCTCTGTCCAGTACAATCAGACGGTGGCTAAGGCACCCCTGTCAGGCACTGAGCGGTCCCCAAAAGGTAGGCTTTCGACGGGTGGGTGGGTGATCACCAACCCACTTCCCGTGAAATTGCTACCTCAAAAGACAATGTGTGCAGCGTTGGAGATGAGTCTGTGGAGCTAGCAGCTACCTAGCAGGAGCCTCCGGCGGAGGAACTGGACGGGGGAGCTTAATTCGATGGACAAGGAAAGTCAAGAGTAACGCTAAGCATAAAAAAAAAAAAAAAATCAGCAACTTTCTTCCAGTCACGCCTTGCGCCTGATACTGAGGGTCACTCAACAGCTTCCCGCCGGGACCCACTCCGAGCACGGAGAGCGTGAGACCAGCTGTGAACTCAGAGGAACCTCAGTCCCGTCCCGGGTGCGACTCCGAGGCAAAACGCCCTAAGCCGCCCCCCTCTTCTCCGCTGTGAAGTGAGGATGCACGGCGCGCCGTTCGGGGGCTATCCGGAGGAGAAGTCAGACGGGAAAGGCCGATGTGGGCGCTCCCTACACGACCCCCGTAGAGCCGCCCATAATGTCCGTTCCAGCCCTACCCTTCCAGCAAACTTCTTAAATCTAAAACTAGAATTTTTTTATTTTCTGGTGGTGAACACACAAGGCAGTAGACAGATGACATATTGTAGAACCAGGCACCTGAAAACTATAATTTTATTAACCAACATCACCCCAATGAATTCAATAAAAAGGATTTTTTCAAAAAAAAAAAAGAATTTTTTTTTTTAAAGATTGGACACATTTCCCTACCAGAGTATGAAATATCAACTGATAAAAAAAAAATCCATAAAATCTGAAATGACATGATACCTTAGGACTCATATTCTTACCACATGGACGTGATGATACACCTACCTACTGAGTCACACGCCACACGTGGCCACCACTGAGCACTTAAAAGGCAGATACTGGCCCTGGCCGGTTGGCTCAGTGGTAGAGCGTCGGCCTGGCGTGCAGGAGTCCCGGGTTCAATTCCCGGCCAGGGTACAAAGGAGAAGCGCCCATCTGCTTCTCCACCCCTCTCCCTCTCCTTTCTCTCTGTCTCTCTCTTCCCCTCCCGCAGCCAAGGCTCCAATGGAGCAAAAGATGGCCCGGGCACTGGGGATGGCTCTGTGGCCTCTGCCTGAGGTGCTAGAGTGGCTCTGGTCGCGACAGAGCGGCGTCCGGGTGGGCAGAGCATCGCCCCCTGGTGGGCATGCCAGGTGGATCCCAGTCGGGCGCATGCGGGAGTCTGACTGCCTCCCCGTTTCCAGCTTCAGAAAAATAAATAAATAAATAAATAAATAAATAAATAAATAAATAAATAAAATAAAAACAGGAGTCATCGCGACCTCCCACAGTGTTTGTGGGCCGGGGACTCGGCTGTGCCCGGCTGGTGGTTCCGGAGGCTGCAGGGAAGAAAGACGTCACCTGGGAGGCAGCTGAAGGTCTGGTAACACGAGGGACCCTCTCTGAAGATGCCGCCCTCACCTGACCAGCCTGTAGGTGCTGGCTCGCATGAGATGCCTTAAGGTCTCTGCCACGCGGACATCTCCCCGGGGCTGCCGAGGTCTCCACACAGCTCCCCGTGGCCATGGGGTCCCCCCACAGCAAGTGACCCGAGAGAGAGCCAGGCAGGAAGAGGCGCCGTACCTTCGAGGACCGACCGTGGGACGGGAGGCAGGTTCAGCGTTTCTGCCGTGCGGCGAGCCCAGGCTGACGCGCGCTGTCGGTGAAAAGGCGCACACCAGAGAGACCTCAAAGACCGAGAGTCGAGTGTTCGGGACGAGATTAAAATGCACAACAACAAAAAAAACATACCGTCTGTAGCTCATTCGTGACTTTTTGCACGGGGTGTCCTGGAATTCGTGATCGGATTTAAATTCAATAAATAAAACGTCCTCCACGATGAGCTCCACCTGCTTCTTGCTGCTTTTTCTTGTGGTGGTGGTGGTGGTTGTGGTGGTGGTGGTGGTGGTGGTGGTGGTGGTGGTGGTGGCGGCGGCGGTGGTGGTGGTGGTGGCGGTGGTGGTGGTTGTGGTGGTGGTGGTGGCGGTGGTGGTGGTGGTGGTGGTGGTTGTGGTGGTGGTGGTTGTGGTGGTGGTGGTGGTGGTGGTGGTGGTGGTGGTGGTGGTTGTGGTGGTGGTGGTTGTGGTGGTGGTGGTGGTGGTGGTGGTGGTGGTGGTGGTGGTTGTGGTGGTGGTGGTGGTGGTGGTGGTGGTGGTGGTGGTGGTTGTGGTGGTGGTGGTGGTGGTGGTGGTGGTGGTGGTGGTTGTGGTGGTGGTGGTGGTGGTGGTGGTGGTGGTGGTGGTGGCTACCAGAAAAATTTACATCGCCCAGGCGACTCAGATAATATTTCCGACAGACAGACGGGGCTGGGGGACGCGCCGTTCCGTAATGGATGTTTGAATAAACACATTCGGGAGGTGCTCTCAGGATCGTCCAGGAAGCCCGCCCCACACTAAACAAGGCCTTTTGCAAAATGAAAATACCCACTCGTCTGAGCAGGTGAGGATGATAAATTCTGAAGAGAGAATCATGCGAGGAGAACAGAAGTTCGGTGTAAAACAGCTAATGGAGTCGTGGGGGATGAAACTCACACCGTCTGCAGTGACATTCAGAGCGTACACTCTTAATAGGGTAATATTTTTGTGGGTTTTTTTTTTTTTTTTTGTCGTTCTAGCGACAGCAGAGAAAGCATTGGGCCACGCTGAAAGCTTAAGTTTATTAGCTCGAGCTCAGCGGACCTACAAGGGATCCTATTAATGAAACCCAGTGCCTCCACTCGGTGCCAGGTCGTGCTATTTGGGGTGTTATGGGCAGGTCAGCTCAGCGGGTCTTTATCTGTAAACGACCGGGAGACAACCTTTCTTTCCTATTTTCAAAAAAAAAAAAATTGTCCTACAGATAATTTTTATTTGACGAGAAATATTTTAATCATGCGAGCACTTCATACGGTACCAACAATCACGCATAATTATGTGATAATGACCCCCTCAGGGAATCATCACGCTGGTGCGGCTTCCGGAGACAGCGTCGGATGCTGATGGGTAGCTGAGGACGCTCACGGCTTCCCTGGGGCACCAGGGGCACACCAGAATGGTGAGGAGGGGACAGGAGGGTGAGAGACACTGATTTAGTAGGGGTGTCACAGAACAAGGACGATGGGACCACCCATCTGCTGGCCTCCTCCGTTCCGAGTGAAAGGGCTCTCTGTGCCCGGTGCTGTGAGTTCCGGGGTCCCGTTTCATTGACCATCTGCACAGCCTGCCCGGGCGTGGTCTACCCATCGGGGGTCCACCCCTGTGGTGCGCGGAAGGGCGTTTGTTTACTTCTGATCTATGTATTTATTTTTGTATGAGTTTCTCCCGTGACGAGAACACCGTTTTCTTCCCCATTTCTGATTTGTATAAGCAAAACTACTGGTTTTATCTTAGATCGAGCTATGCTACTAAACTCACAGGCTCCAAAGGGTTTTGCATCATTTCAAGCTTTTATGGAAGAAGCGACGTATCGTCTGGAAACACAGTCTCCAGCTGTTCCTTCCCGTTCTTTCTCCTTCGTGGTGTTTCCGTCTTCCGGCCGCACCCTCTGGAAGGTGCTGGCCACGCAGGACGTGTCAGAGTGACAGCCCAGAGGTGAAGAGCAGAATCCAGCGATGAGGGGGACAGACGTCACCCCCACCCCGCCACGGCCGCCCCGCCTCAGACTCCTCACAACAGACACCGCCCCCCGCCCGAGCGCCTGCCCCTGGGCAGACTGGACGCTGTGCCCCTGGTGAGGGTGAGAGGCAGGCTGGGCTGGGGCCGGGCGCCCACTGGGGCCGCGGTGGGAGCACCAGACCCGCTCTGGAGAACGAGCTGTGTGCCAGGCGCGGGACCAGGCAGGTGGCGGGGGTTCCACCACACGTTCCTCATCCCAAGCCTGGGACGGGGACACGCCGTCATCTCCCCGGTGAACCTGTCGGAGCCGGGGCACAGGAAACGTATCCGGCTTCGCCGAAGTCACAGCGCGACCGTGAACAACACGTGATTAATTCCCAGCCGGGACCGCAGACTGAGTGTCGTCTGACCTCCGACCCCAGGCTCCTAACCGCTGGGGCACACTGCCTCCTCCTGATCCTGCTGCCGGCACGTGTGTGGCCGTGGCCAGGATGCCGCCGGGTTTCGTTCATGGTGGCCCTTTTTTAAGTAAAACCGTGGGTTTAGAGCAAGTGGACCGCCACACTGCCTTCCACGACCCACAGTCCACAGAACGCACACTTACCGGACAAACACCGCATGATGGACACTCGAGGAAAAGAAACTTGACCTCACAACTTAGTAACACGCCTTTCACTCCCTCCCTGAGCATTCCCGTACAGCAGGGGTCCCCAAACTTTTTACACAGGGGGCCAGTTCACTGTCCCTCAGACCGCTGGAGGGCCGGACTATAAAAAAACTATGAACAAATCCCTATGCACACTACACATATCTTATTTTAAAGTAAAAAAACAAAATGGGAACGAATACAATATTTAAAATAGAGAACAAGTAAACTTAAATCAACAAACTGACCAGTATTTCAGTGGGAACTATGCTCCTCTCACTGACCACCAATGAAAGAGGTGCCCCTTCCAGAAGTGCGGTGGGGGCCGGATAAATGGCCTCAGGGGGCCACATGCAGCCCGTGGGCAGTAGATTGGGGGCCCCTGCCGTACAGGAATTAGGCAGCTCTGCCTGTGACGAGACTGTTACGTTTCAAGCCACGCTATTATTATTATTAACGCCAGCATAAGAAATGAGAGGGGCGGAGAAGCAAACGGAGAGACAGCCGGGTCTGGCCCTGCTGCGGAGTTCAATAAGGGGAGACAGAGAGGAGGCCCTTCCCCTGCGAGCCCATCACAGCCCGGCCAAGAGGCAGCCTGACGTCACACACAAGTGCGGTCAAGGTTTGTCAAAGGGTTAAAAAGAAAAAAATAAAACCCCACAAAATCCAGGCTGAGTCAGACTGACCTCATTGTTCAGATGAGAAAAGATAGTGGGGCCCGCAGAACCCTTTCCAACACGGCGTTAGACACAGAACAGGGTGTGGTTCGCGGCCCCTCTCACGACTTGTGTTCCACAAACCACCCGCCAGGAAGGAGGCTCCCCTCACAGGACAGCGCACATGTACCGCCGTCAGAATGGCGGGGGGCAGGGAGGCCCCCGTGCTCCCCAGACAAGGCGTTTCCCAGGGAACCCCCAGGGCAGGGGGTGGGGAGGCCTTGCAGGAGGATGACAAGAACCAGCGTCCCGAGGCCTTGAGTCTGCGCCCCGCCCACTTCCAGTTAGAGGCACCTGCCATTTCTCCCCAGGCTCAGGTCAAGCAGGGGGCAGCGCCCCACCCCGCCCCACCCCGCCCCGCCCTGGGAAAAGCTGGACAAAGGGCCTCTGACAGGGGAGGCCTGGAGGAGACCATGTCTCCCTGACGACTTCGTCCTCTGGGCCGATACCTGAGAACGTCCCTAAGAAGGAGCGAGGGGCGTGGACGTGCAGGCTTTGGGGACATGTTGAAAATTCCTGGCCTCTTTTTAAAATGCAAAAAAACCCCCCAAAAAACACATGTTCAAACTCATCAGAGTGGTGTGTCCCACTGAGGAGTCAAGCTCTCGGACAAGGTCAGGGTTCAAACACCCGGTCCAGAGTCTCCGCCTTACAGAGCCACCGCCCCGGCCAGACCTCGTCTGGGGCCAGGACAGTCGACGGGCGCGTGCCCTGGGGGTGGGGGAGGCTCGAAGCCAAGATGCCGCCTGCCCCCCCCCGAGACTCCGCCCCGACCCACGCCGCCTCTGGGGCCCCAGCGTACCTGTGGGGGGGGGGCATCGGGCCCACACAGAGCAGGCTCCACGGACTTGCGCTCGGGCAGCACGTGCTGGGCTGGCCCCCAACATTTCATTTTTAATCCGGAGGGCTCCCCCCTCCAGAATCCAGAAAGCACACACAAGAACCAATGATGTCTCGTTTCTCTGGCAGAGATGGTGGGACCCAGTTCCCAAATCCAAGACCTGCGCCCCTGCCTCCTCTGCGGACAGCCGTGGGGCCGGTTGGCACCTGTCCGACGCACACAGGTGTGCCTGACCCGCTGCCCGTGGGGGCCCTGCCTGGGCGGACTTCTCACTTTTCGTATTGGTGTGGATCTCCTCCGTGGAGAGGCCGGGCACTTTGCAAACACGGATCAGAAAGACCGGTGCTCCCCTGGCCACCAGCCTCCCCGGAGAGGCCGCCCCCGGCACCTGTCCTGTGTCCTCGCCGTTGTGGTCGAGAGCGCGGCCACAAGCGCACGGACAGGAACTGCCGAGTGGAAGCCTGTTTCTCTGCTGTGTACGGAATGCACGTGAAGTGACACGGAGCGTGTGCGTGCCGAAATATCGCCGGACAGAGGAGGCAACAACACAGAGGTCCGGAAACACCTGCACGCCCCACACCGTCACTACAAGAGCCTGGTCCCCCTTGTCAATCTTTCTGTTGGAGCTGCATTTTCTGGGGCGCACAAGTGGGTGTGTCGCTCTCCGCTCTGTCTTTGCAATCCAGAGAAAGAGGCTGAGACCCCCGTCTCACGTGGAATCATCCTCTCTGACAATCCCGGGGAAAGCCACCTGACCCCTCCCAGCCTGCATCGCCCCCGTCCCCAAAGCACACACTCACACAGGGTCTGCATCAAACGTCACAACCCAACGGGGACGAACGCTGGTCCAGACCAGGGTTCCCGTGCGGTTTGGGCCTCTCACTAATCCTTCTGATGTGTGTGTCTGTGTCCCGTGTGTGTCACAGGGAAGAGGTCTGATCGCTGTCACGGCAGGCTGCCACCACCTGGGGGTGCTGTGTGACAAAGGGGGCCCCCCTGCCGTGGGCTCCCCCCGCACAGAGCCCCCTGCAGCCCCAGGAGGCCCAGGGCGGGCAGCTTCCTTTCCTGGATGCTGAGCTCACCCAGCGGGTCCAGTTCCTGAGTTTCCAAGATCCCCATGGCTCAGATTTTAAAATGCCCACAAACTGCCACCCCCCGAGTCCTGAGCAGGTCACAGAAGCACCAGGCAGGTATGGCTCTGATATCTGCCACCTCTCAGAAAGCCCACCTGGTTGCCCTCAGAGATCCAGGCTCTGTGACTCTCAGTCACCGGGTCCCCAGTCTGGGGCAGTCATGCTCCCGGCTTCCCGGGGTGGGGGAGTCCAGAACTCCTGTCTCTGGGGAGGAAAAAAGGCAAACCCACATGAAACACCCTCTGGTAGGACCTCACCTACAACAAGTAGGGGGTAGGGAGCGCGTTAAATGGTTTCAGGGAAAAGAAGGCGCCGTGAGGGACCGGCACGGGGACCCGGGCACAGGGGAGGGTCCGGAGGCCCTTGCGCAGCGGCGGCAGGTGACCTGGAGCGTCAGGGTAACTGGGGACGACCGGGGCGCGTTTCTGGATGAAGGTGCCCCATGCGCAAGGACTCGGGCAGACAGGAGCCAGGCTGCTCGCGGGCGTCCGTGGGAGGTCAAGGCTGTTTCACAGACAGAACCGGGCGGACCGAGAAGACGGACGTGGGGAGGACGCCGGGTCCAGACCGACAAGGACTCTCGGACAGGGGGGTGTCCCCAAGACCCTCCCGACCACCCACCCGAGGACTCAGTGCCCAGACGCCGGGTCCGGACCGACAAGGACTCTAGGACAGGGGGGCGTCTCCAAGACCCTCCCGACCACCCACCCGAGGACTCAGTGCCCAGACACCGGGTCCAGACCGACAAGGACTCTAGGACAGGGGGGTGTCCCCAAGACCCTCCCGACCACCCACCCGAGGACTCAGTGCCCAGACGCCGGGTCTGGACCGACAAGGACTCTCGGACAGGGGGGCATCCCCAAGACCCTCCCGACCACCCACCCGAGGACTCAGTGCCCAGACGCCGGGTCTGGACCGACAAGGACTCTCGGACAGGGGGGTGTCCCCAAGACCCTCCCGACCACCCACCCGAGGACTCAGTGCCCAGACGCCGGGTCCGGACCGACAAGGACTCTCGGACAGGGGGGCATCCCCAAGACCCTCCCGACCACCCACCCGAGGACTCAGTGCCCAGACGCCGGGTCTGGACCGACAAGGACTCTCGGACAGGGGGGCATCCCCAAGACCCTCCCGACCACCCACCCGAGGACTCAGTGCCCAGACGCCGGGTCTGGACCGACAAGGACTCTAGGACAGGGGGGCGTCTCCAAGACCCTCCCGACCACCCACCCGAGGACTCAGTGCCCAGACGCCGGGTCCAGACCGACAAGGACTCTAGGACAGGGGGGTGTCCCCAAGACCCTCCCGACCACCCACCCGAGGACTCAGTGCCCAGACGCCGGGTCTGGACCGACAAGGACTCTCGGACAGGGGGGTGTCCCCAAGACCCTCCCGACCACCCACCCGAGGACTCAGTGCCCAGACGCCGGGTCCGGACCGACAAGGACTCTCGGACAGGGGGGCGTCCCCAAGACCCTCCCGACCACCCACCCGAGGACTCAGTGCCCAGACGCCGGGTCTGGACCGACAAGGACTCTCGGACAGGGGGGCATCCCCAAGACCCTCCCGACCACCCACCCGAGGACTCAGTGCCCAGACGCCGGGTCCGGACCGACAAGGACTCTAGGACAGGGGGGCGTCTCCAAGACCCTCCCGACCACCCACCCGAGGACTCAGTGCCCAGACGCCGGGTCCGGACCGACAAGGACTCTCGGACAGGGGGGTGTCCCCAAGACCCTCCCGACCACCCACCCGAGGACTCAGTGCCCAGACGCCGGGTCTGGACCGACAAGGACTCTCGGACAGGGGGGTGTCTCCAAGACCCTCCCGACCACCCACCCGAGGACTCAGTGCCCAGACGCCGGGTCCAGACCGACAAGGACTCTAGGACAGGGGGGCGTCCCCAAGACCCTCCCGACCACCCACCCGAGGACTCAGTGCCCAGACGCCGGGTCCGGACCGACAAGGACTCTCGGACAGGGGGGCGTCTCCAAGACCCTTCTGACCACCCACCCGAGGACTCAGTGCCCAGACGCCGGGTCTGGACCGACAAGGACTCTAGGACAGGGGGGCGTCCCCAAGACCCTCCCGACCACCCACCCAAGGACTCAGTGCCCAGACGCCGGGTCCGGACCGACAAGGACTCTCGGACAGGGGGGCATCTCCAAGACCCTCCCGACCACCCACCCGAGGACTCAGTGCCCAGACGCCGGGTCTGGACCGACAAGGACTCTCGGACAGGGGGGCGTCTCCAAGACCCTCCCGACCACCCACCCGAGGACTCAGTGCCCAGACGCCGGGTTCTGGACCGACAAGGACTCTCGGACAGGGGGGTGTCCCCAAGACCCTTCTGACCACCCACCCGAGGACTCAGTGCCCAGACGCCGGGTCCGGACCGACAAGGACTCTCGGACAGGGGGGTGTCCCCAAGACGCTTCCGACCACCCACCCGAGGACTCAGTGCCCAGACACTGGGTCCAGACCAACAAGGACTCTCGGACAGGGGGGCGTCTCCAAGACCCTCCCGACCACCCACCCGAGGACTCAGTGCCCAGATGCCGGGTCCAGACCGACAAGGACTCTCGGACAGGGGGGCGTCTCCAAGATCCTTCCGACCACCCACCCGAGGACTCAGTGCCCAGCACAGCCCAGCAGAACCCAGTTCATTCCGTCATCGCGCGCTCGGTCAAGCTGACACAGAGAACGCGCCGCGTGCTGTAGTCTAGAGGTGATAGGGTGTCCCCCGTTGTCACCAGCCCTGGAGGACCCAACAGCCCTGCTCTCAAAAACGGCCTGTCCCAGGTACAAGCGGTACCCGTCCGTCCTGAGGTACGCGGGCCCTCCCCTCCCCATGTCAGACAGACAGACGGACAGACAGAGCCCCACACTCAGGAGCCGGCGGCAGGCTTTGAGCAGGATGTCGGTGGCGGTGCAGGGACTCGTCAGTGCGGCCCGGGAAACCCCAGGACAGAGAGGGACGGGGGACCCAGTGTAAAATGAGCTCTCTGAACTGAAGGAGAAGATTACGGGTCAGGCCCACTGCCTCACAACCCCCAGCCTCTTCCGGAAACAGGTCTTTCAGGAGACACACAGCGAAGTAAGAATGACGGCGAGATGCCGACAGCTGACACGCCAAAGCGCAGACCTTCTGCACAGGTGTGGGCACAGGTGTGGGCACAGGTGTGGGCACAGGTGGGGGCACAGGTGTGGGCACAGGTGTGGGCGGGCCAAGAAAGGGACGGTGACGGTGACGGCAGAGGTGTGCTTCCCGGCAGAGCCAAGCTTTTTTTTTCTTTTTCTTTTTCTTTTCTTCTATTTATCAAATTTATGGACTGGGAGCCGGACCTTGTACTCCGAGCAGGTTCCTTAGCCACCGAAAGAGATTTCTCGTGATTTCATTTCCTCCCATTTCTGCCTCTTGAGCAGACCACACACAGAGGAGGATTAAATGGCATCTCTGGATTGTTGGTTAAAATTTGACTCTTCCCACGAATTGGGGGGCTGTTCCCATGGGAACCCCTGGACACAGCCGGCGTAGGAGAACTGATCCCAGACGATCGTGTCAGCCTCTGCCGAGAGCCCACGTGGCCAGATGCTTCTTCCTGCTCCAGTAGGAGCTGCTCCAGGCGACACGGACCGAGACCTCAGGAGGCGAATGCCAGCTTGCTGTTCCCCGTCCCCAGGGAGGAGCGTGGGTCTGTGCCCACATCACACGTGGTCTCTAAGTCACCTGGAAAAAAAATAGGCTGGTGCCTCTGCACAGAATGGAATTTGGAGGCAAGAAAAATAATCTCATCCCTATTCCCAGGGATGACAGAAATTATCATCTGGAAAACGGCATAATGAGGATTTTAATCGGCTAACCAACATGATGGCTCACTGCCTCACACGGGCAGGGCACTATTGGTGTAAGGTAAGAAACAGCAGGAGATAAGTTATTTAAAAAAATAATTATTGCGTGCATTCTTTTTTTCTGAAGTGAGAAGTGGGGAGGCAGTCAGACAGACTCCCGCATGCACCCGATTGGGATCCATCTGGCATGCCCACCAGGGGGCGATGCTCTGCCCATCTGGGGCTTCGCTCTGTTGCAACCAGAGCCATCCTAGCGCCTGAGGCAGAGGCCACAGAGCCATCCCCAGCGCCCGGGCCAACTTTGCTCCAATGGAGCCTTGGCTGCGGGAGGGGAAGAGAGAGACAGAGAGGAAGGAGAGGGGGAGGGGTGGAGAAGCAGATGGGCGCTTCTCCTGTGTGCCCTGGCCGGGAATCGAACCTGGGACGTCCACACTCCAAACCGATGCTCTACCGCTGAGCCAACCGGCCAGGGCCCTGTGTGCACTTTTATTCCATCACAAACACTTGCTCTGATACTTCAAGCCAAAGGTCGCCCATTCCTGCTTTTCTAAGCATGTTGCAGCTTTGGAAAAGGTAGGCGTGACCGTCCACACCTCCCCTCTCCAGCCTGGCGACGCTGAGACCACGGCTCGCCCGGGACACAGAGAGAGCGCCTGTTGACAGGTCTCCCCGCTGTCTCTCTCTCCAGACCCTTTCTGCTCAGCGGCTCGAACAACACTGGAGTTCTCCCCCAGGCGTCAAAACGGCCGACAGAAGACGTCACACACGCAGAACCAAATCAAGGCACCCTGCTGTCCCGGGAAGTTCGCCGTGGGACGCTCTGGGCACACTGCTCGGCCGTGTGAGCGAGCTGGCGTGGCCACCAAAAGGCAGACGGCACATTTCTGAAACCATGTGATCATCCGACAGGTGACCCACGAGCGTCACGCAATGGGCCCCCTGCCTGACTGCCCTCAGTGACAAACCTCTCAGATCAGAGACCAGAGTCAATCAAAGACACCCCACCCAGCACAATTAAAGAAAGCCGAGGGGCCTTTTCTAAATTTTTAATTCATTTTAGAGAAGAGAGACAGAGAGAGAGAGAGAGAGAGAAGGGGGGGAGGAGCTGGAAGCATCAACTCCCATATGTGCCTTGACCAGGCAAGCCCAGGGTTTTGAACCAGTGACCTCAGCATTTCCAGGTCGATGCTTGATCCACTAAGCCACCACAGGTCAGGCAAGATAGGCCTTTTTGTCTCTGGGGCCACAAGAAATGAAGGAACAGACCCCCCCCCCCGAGTAGAGGGGTGAAGGGGGGCGTGGCGCTTCATTGGCATACGGAGGTAATCGGCTCAGGGTTAGAGAGCATTAGATATCCATTTCACAGAAAATTACATTCGTCCTTGACTCCTGCCTCTCTCTGATCCACCTGCTGTTAACGCATCATCATCCGATAGGAAGGCCACACACTGGCCCCGTCCCCGGACACCCAGAGCTGTGGAAGGAGAGGCATTAACATTCACCGACTCATTTAATCTCGCCATCATCTGATAATTATTAACCGCATTTATCAGGCCTCAAAAGATTTACACGAACGGGATAATTCTACCCCTGCGAGCGGAGCCCAAGCAAGAGTCTGCTTCCAAGCCAAAGTGCAGAAGAGAAATCCGTCCCCACTGTAAGGTCAGTGGACAAGGGGGAAAGGTCAGTCCCGGGAACTTTGGCCGGGACCGCCCACAACCAAGCACGCCAAAAGAAACTTCCCAGGAACCCTTTGGAAAACAGCAACCGTCTGCCAGCCCGTGAGATCTCACCACGTCATATTAGCTCGACCACCCTAGAGACCCTTTAAATATCTCCCACGCGGGTCACCCCTTGCGCCTTCCCTGGCCTCCATCTTTCCTCGGGGCCAGGGAACCTCATCGGGCGGGATGCGCTCTGTACTCAATAAAGCCTTTTACTATTTCCACACTTCGTGGCTCCGGCCCCTTCCTTCCTTCTCGGCGGGGAAAAAGAACCTTGCACCCGCCACTCTTTTTTCTTTTTCTTTTTTTTTTTTTTTTTTCTGAATTATCTTCAGGGGATAAAATCCCACTGGTGGTCCGCTGTGTGGAAGACATGGCATACCTCCCCCACCCAACCCGAGACAGACGGCATGTGCCTTCAGGTGGGCAGAAAGGCGACCTCAGACATTCAGCAGAGGGAAGTAAGTCCGACAGAGAAAGACAAACACTGTGTGATCTCACCCATGTGTGGACTAGGGGGAAAAAAAAGGCGAAATGAGACACAGAGCCCGGAGCGGTGGTGGCCATGGCCAGGGCGGGCCGGGGACGGGGCATGACCACAGGGAGGGGTCGCTCACCGAGCACAGACTTCCACGAAGAGGGCGAGGGAGTCCTGGAGCCCCCCTGCCCGGCGCTGCGGTGGGCGTGAGTCACTCTGCATCAGACACTTGGAGGTTGCTAAGGGAGGGTCATACATCGTGGGTGGTCTCACCACGAGAGAGAAATGGTAAGTGTGGGGCGTGAGGAAGACTACAACAGAAATCGTTCTGTTACAGCTAAGTGTAACGAGCCAAACACGTTGTACACCTTAAACTTGCCCAGTGTGAGATGTCAACTGTAGCTCGGTAAATCTGTAAAACAAATTAAAACCGGAAGATTATATTTTTCAAGGAATCTATTTCATTTATAGCAAACGTGTTTGCTGCCCCAGCCGGATAGCTGAGTGGGTTAGAGCGTCGTCCCAACGTGCTGAGGTTGCCGCTGGTTCTGTCCCCGGTCAGGGCACATGTAGGAGCAGATCACTGTTCTTGTCTCTCTCTCCCCTCTCCCCCTTCCTCTCTCTCTCTCAAATCAATAAAATAAACATCTAAAAAAATCAAATGGGTTTGCACAGGGTGGAGATATTCTGAGCAACAAAATGCACAGTTCGACAGAAATAAACATGAGATGAATTAATAAAAAGAAAAGAAGGAAATAAATTAACTAATTACCCGGTGCGGAAAGCCAGTTGTTGCTTCCAGGAAGTTTCACAGAACACTGAGCACGAGAGAAATGAAATCACAAAAGCTAAAAGTTTGGGGGCTATTTGATCGTGATCGCCGATTTCCCCACAATCTATCCGGCCTTTCCCACAGGTCCTCCCGGTCTCTGTGAACCTGGAGACGGTAAATTTAGGCTCCACCTCGGACGACCACGTTTCCTGCGATCACTTCCCAGCCTCCTGGCGGCAAAGCCCCCGTTCCGAAGGGCCCACAGCAGCACAGGGGACAGAGGGATGTGCTGTGACAGGCCACAGCAGCACAGGGGACAGAGGGACGTGCTGTGACAGGCCACAGCAGCACAGGGGACAGAGGGACGTGCTGTGACAGGCCACAGCGGCACAGGGGACAGAGGGATGTGCTGTGACAGGCCACAGCGGCACAGGGGACAGAGGGACGTGCTGTGACAGGCCACAGCGGCACAGGGGACAGAGGGACGTGCTGTGACAGGCCACAGCGACACAGGGGACAGAGGGACGTGCTGTGACAGGCCACAGCAGCACAGGGGACAGAGGGATGTGCTGTGACAGGCCACAGCGACACAGGGGACAGAGGGACGTGCTGTGACAGGCCACAGCAGCACAGGGGACAGAGGGACGTGCTGTGACAGGCCACAGCAGCACAGGGGACAGAGGGACGTGCTGTGACAGGCCACAGCGACACAGGGGACAGAGGGATGTGCTGTGACAGGCCACAGCGACACAGGGGACAGAGGGACGTGCTGTGACAGGCCACAGCAGCACAGGGGACAGAGGGACGTGCTGTGACAGGCCACAGCGACACAGGGGACAGAGGGATGTGCTGTGACAGGCCACAGCGGCACAGGGGACAGAGGGACGTGCTGTGACAGGCCACAGCGACACAGGGGACAGAGGGATGTGCTGTGACAGGCCACAGCGACACAGGGGACAGAGGGATGTGCTGTGACAGGCCACAGCGACACAGGGGACAGAGGGACGTGCTGTGACAGGCCACAGCAGCACAGGGGACAGAGGGACGTGCTGTGACAGGCCACAGCAGCACAGGGGACAGAGGGACGTGCTGTGACAGGCCACAGCAGCACAGGGGACAGAGGGATGTGCTGTGACAGGCCACAGCGACACAGGGGACAGAGGGATGTGCTGTGACAGGCCACAGCAGCACAGGGGACAGAGGGATGTGCTGTGACAGGCCACAGCGGCACAGGGGACAGAGGGACGTGCTGTGACAGGCCACAGCGGCACAGGGGACAGAGGGACGTGCTGTGACAGGCCACGGCGGCACAGGGGACAGAGGGATGTGCTGTGACAGGCCACAGCGGCACAGGGGACAGAGGGACGTGCTGTGACAGGCCACAGCGGCACAGGGGACAGAGGGACGTGCTGTGACAGGCCACAGCGGCACAGGGGACAGAGGGACGTGCTGTGACAGGCCACAGCGACACAGGGGACAGAGGGATGTGCTGTGACAGGCCACAGCGGCACAGGGGACAGAGGGACGTGCTGTGACAGGCCACAGCAGCACAGGGGACAGAGGGACGTGCTGTGACAGGCCACAGCGGCACAGGGGACAGAGGGATGTGCTGTGACAGGCCACGGCGGCACAGGGGACAGAGGGATGTGCTGTGACAGGCCACAGCAGCACAGGGGACAGAGGGACGTGCTGTGACAGGCCACAGCAGCACAGGGGACAGAGGGATGTGCTGTGACAGGCCACAGCGGCACAGGGGACAGAGGGACGTGCTGTGACAGGCCACGGCGGCCAGGCCGGCAACATGGCCAGCGGCACCTCAAAATTCCCCAAGTGGCTTCTGACCGCCTCCGTGGCGTGATGAACGTGGGGGCTGCTTTATCAAGAATCACTTAACACTGATTTATTTCCCGGGGACAACCGAAAGGGCACCAGCATTAACTGGACAAAGTGACAAGAGACCTCAGATTGTAGCTGCTGGTCACAGACCCTCTCTGCACCTCCTGCTCCTTATTTAAGAATGAGCCAGGAACGGGAGGTCAGACAGCACTCTGCTCTTTCTGGAGGAGACTGTGAAGGCTCAACCCAGAGCGTCAGCGATGATGCCCACCCACACATCTCCTCTCGTGTGAGACCCCCGCCAACTGTTCCAACCAGCGGAGCTCTCCTGGGCAGGGGGGCGCCGGACCGCGTGGTGCAAACGCCGCAGGGTGGCACCGTGTCTTCCTACAGGGACATCCCTAGCCACACACGTAAATGAGTCCGTCTGAGCAAGGGGGCTCTGGGGTTGAGAGGAAGGAGAGGGGGAGGGGTGGAGAAGCAGATGGGCGCTTCTTCTGTGTGCCCTGGCCGGGAATCGAACCTGGGACTTCCACATGCCAGGCCGACGCTCTACCACTGAGCCAACTGGCCATGACTTGGGCTGGTTCTTCTATTAACAAGAGGACAGCACACCAGCAAGACACAGCTTTGTCCCCGGGTCCCCAGCACCAGGCGTAAGAGCGGGCGTGAACGGGAGGGACTGGGCCAACAGGGTGACGCAGCACAGCACAGGCTCTCTGCCAGCCACGTCGGCGTGGGCAGAGCTGAGTCATCCAGCCTGGGGTGGCAAGTGCCGCACACGCCCTCACATCCACCCGCACCCCTTGACCCGTGTGTCCAGCCACGGCTGGTGGACTTCCCGCAGCAGAGCCCGGCTTGCCCTTCCGGAACCTCTATGAAAGCCCGTCAGGCGGACACAGACACACTAATGCCACTGGTCTGAGAGAACCGTCCTGGGAACTGCCCACACCCAAGCTTCCAGGTGACAAGGAGCACAGGTTTTATCGCCTTAGAAGCAGGACGGTGCTATGGCGGGGGGCGGGGGCTCGAGCCTCCCGCGTGGAGGAGAGTCCCAGGGCTCTGGCCACGCATGGCGCTCTGGGAAAGGAAGACAGGGCCCTGTGCTTGGCTCGCGTGTCGTCCTAATGATCTTCTTAGTCCTGTCACGGGTGTAACTCAGAAACGGGTCTCAGAGACCCTGTTCCCCCCTCCCGCCGTCCGCCGCGGGAGCTCGTGTGTCTGTCTCTCAGAAGACCTCAACAGTCACCTAGACGTCACGGCGGAAGTCACCTGCGCTGCCCATTGAAACGGGGCGTGGCTGCCTGTGGTCAGCACCCCCTCTCCCTCGGACGCACCCCCACCCAGCCCTGGGGATCTGGGGAGCACAGTGCGGCCCGGGTGGCCGGTCCGGACTCACATGGAAGCTTGGACAGCACCTCCCAGACTCCCTCCCCCTCCGGACACCGGGGGACCATCACCAGGGGCGCAGTGGACGAGAGCAGTGAGCCTAAGTCACGGCCAGGTGCGGCCGAGCATTCAGCCGACACCACGTTGCTAATAAAACTGGTTGACGGGATAAAGACGTAGACGGGTCACCTGGGCTCAAAACTGCGATCTGCTGGTGACTCTCTGAGCCTCATGGTCTTCTCCTGAGGGGGGTATTTCCTCCTCCTCCTCCAAGTTGTTAAAACCAGCCCCGGACCGGGTAACGCCCTCAGGTGGAGCATCCATTCCTGATGTTCTGAGTCTGGCGGCTCAATCTCTATCTGCCCGGTCAGGGCACAGATCAATGTCCTTGTTTCTCTCTCTCTCTCTCCCTCTCTCTCTCACTGAAATCAATAAAATAAATAAAAAGTTGTTAAAACTAAAAGAAAAAAACAAAGTACATTATTAATGGAATGCAGATCTGATACACAGCGCAGGCAACATCAGAATGAACTTTAACCTCCTTCACAACCAAAACTTAAACCAAATCAACAGAGAGAGGGAGGAATCCTATATCCAAACGGAACTGTTTTATTCATGAATTTGGCTGAGGTTCATGCCAAATTACAAAGGAAATGAGAGACCTTAAAAAAAAAAAACAGGGGCCCTGGCCGGTTGGCTCAGCGATAGAGCGTCGGCCTAGCGTGCGGAGGACCCGGTTCGATTCCCGGCCAGGGCACACAGGAGAAGCGCCCATTTGCTTCTCCACCCCTCCGCCGCTCCTTCCTCTCTGTCTCTCTCTTCCCCTCCCACAGCCAAGGCTCCATTGGAGCAAAGATGGCCCGGGCGCTGGGGATGGCTCTGTGGCCTCTGCCTCAGGCGCTAGAGTGGCTCTGGTCGCAACATGGCGACGCCCAGGATGGGCAGAGCATTGCCCCCTGGTGGGCGTGCCGGGTGGATCCCGGTCGGGTGCATGCGGGAGTCTGTCTGACTGTCTCTCCCCGTTTCCAGCTTCAGGAAAAAAAAAAAAAACCAGAACTGCACTAACCCCCCCTCACCCCCAGCCGAAGAAAATGAAGCAATGCGGATGCATCCCAAATGATGTGGTGATGGGAGGCCATGGCCCGCCCAGCGGAGGGCATCCTGCCCCCAGTGACTCGAGACCAATGGCCTGGGATGCAGGCCCGGGGGGGGGGGCGGGTTCCCGGAGAACGAGCCCCCCACCCCCCGCCCCAGCACTCACTCTGCTCCTTCAAAACACAAGACTAGAAGTGAGCTCATTTCTCACTGCCTGACAGTGGCCGGGAGGGAGGCAGCTCCTCCTTAAAACCCGATAGCCTCGTGCAACCTCCCTCCACAATTCTAGGACCCTGCAGGAGCGCCCCAAATCAAATCCTCGTTTCCAGGATGCGGACGCCGCCCTTCTCCTACCTCCCCTTCCCCCCCCCCCCGCCCCGGGTTCCTCCCCGTGCGCAGACAGACACACTGGTCTCTGAACTGGCGCGGGAGAAACGACTCTCTGCTTCTGAACGGCAGCGAGAAATGAAAGGATGTCCGAAGGGCGGGAGCGCGGAGTCCGCGGCTCTGAGGAGGGTGCAGGGGCTGCGGGTCTGGGAGAGAGAACAGAGATGTCTCGTGACATTCTTATCCGTGGTGACCGCAGGCCGGCGTGGACGCGTCCACAAACTCTGGGGAACGCGGAAGGCCCCACACTGGGTGACCTCCGTGTCCCTGTGTCTGGCCGGATGACCCCACCCCGGGAGCCCTGCGGAAAAGCAGAGTGGGCCCGCACGCTCATACATGAACAGGCGCCGTGCCCGTGGGAAACAGGGACGTGTCACAGACGCACACGGGCAGTCAGTCTCGGGGTGCAGGTACCCAAGGGCCGGCAGCGTCGGTCTGCAGCCCAGCGGGGTGCCTGACGCAGAGCGGGGGGGGGGTGGCCACGTCGGGGGGTGGGGGGCGGCCACGTAGAGCACGTCCGTCTCTACTTTTATCGCAGCTGATTCTCAAAGTGGATGCACCTGAGAAGCGTCTTTCACTGTTTGGAGGTGATCTCGAACCCCCCCGCCCCGTGAACAACCTTGCAGGGTGCGAGCCCGTCCCCCCGAGGAGCGGGTTCTGTCTGATTCCGGCAAACCCAGGAACGGTGAGGTGTGACGGCACAGTGGTCGGTCTGACCCGAGCCCTTCGCAACGTGAGTCACAGATTCACCGCGAAGGGCCCCGTGCGTGAGCTGCCGCAGATCCACCTGCACGCCTGCAGCCGTTCCCGACTGCTGGTGTGGCCAAGTCCAAGAACACGGCGGCTTAGAGCCACCTGAATTCCTGAATTTATCCTCGTGCAGTTCCGACATCAGAGCTCTGAAACGGGCCCCCCCGGGCTAAAACCGGGTGCCGGCAGGCAGCCTTCCCTTTCGGGGGTTAGTCTAAGAGACCCTGAGAAAAGCAGCTCAGAGCAAAGAAAGGGGGAGGTCCGTCTGTTTCCAAATCCCACAGAGAGGCCGAGGGCACGCTCCGGCTCTGTGCCGACTCACCGGCCCAGCACTGGACCACAGGCGTCCGTGATTTCAGAGGCACCCCTGTCTTTCCTCAGCCTGCCCGTCCCCAGAGCAAAGGCACCTTCCCTCCTGAGTCAATGAACCGACAGGATAAGAGCAACAGCCCTTCGGGGGAGTGTCACGGCCAGAAGGGCAGAGGCCGCGCACCCCTGTCAGAAGCCGCGGCTCGTTTAGAAGAGGAACAGGATGGGAGCAGAGGGGTGACCCCCGGGGGGGGCCTCATGTGCACCCGGGCAGAGGCCGCGCACCCCTGTCGGAAGCCGCGGCTCGTTTAGAAAGGAACAGGATGGGAGCAGAGGGGTGACCCCCATGGGGGGGCCTCACGTGCACCCGGGCAGAGGCCGCGCACCCCTGTCGGAAGCCGCGGCTCGTTTAGAAAGGAGCAGGATGGGAGCAGAGGGGTGACCCCCGGGGGGGGCCTCATATGCACCCGGGCAGAGGCCGCGCACCCCTGTTGGAAGCCGCGGCTCGTTTAGAAAGGAACAGGATGGGAGCAGAGGGGTGACCCCCATGGGGGGGCCTCACGTGCACCCGGGCAGAGGCCGTGCACCCCTGTCGGAAGCCGCGGCTCGTTTAGAAAGGAGCAGGATGGGAGCAGAGGGGTGACCCCCAGAGGCGGCCTCACGTGCACCCGGGCAGAGGCCGGCCCCATCTCTGCAGCCCCAGCTGCTGGGACTCGCTCCAACAGGCCGTCTCCCCTCACACTCACATTTCCATGACCTTCCCCCTCAGCACGCCACTGACCGCTAATTCTACGGCTCCCTGGCGGCGTCCGGCTTTCAAGGGAGTTCAAGGGAGTTCGCAGTTTCAACATCAGGCCACAGACATTGCTTTGGATGACGTCCTGTCTCTGCCACTGCTGCTGTGACATGTGCCGTATGGCGTCAGTGTGGACAGGAGATAGGGGCAAGTGTCCACTCTAATTCCAGGGGGTGACGGCCAGTGGGTACTCGACAGGAAGACGTGCCCTCATTGGTCAGTGATTACAGCTACGGCTGAATGCCCGTGTTCTTCTTCTCATTTCTGTCTTTTTAAAACAGTATAACTTTTTTTCTTTCAGATAATATTAGAGCATAGATACTTATTAATTTTGTGTGTGTGTGACAAAGACAAAGAAAGACACAGAGAGGGACAGATAGGGACAGACAGACAGCAAGGGAGAGAGATGAGAAACATCAGTCCTTCGTTGTGGCTCCTTAGTTGTTCGTTGACTGCTTTCTCATATGTGCCTTGACCGTGGGCCTTCAGCAGACCGAGTGACCCCTTGCTCAAGGCAGCGACCTTGGGCTCAAGCCGGTGACCTCAGGGCTGTGAACCTGGGTTCTCCGCATCCCAGGTCGATGCTCTATCCACAGCACCAGCACCTGGTCAGGCTTAAATACTTATGAATTTTATTATCATAAACTAACTATTTAATAAGGAAGCTACTGAGCACTTATTCTGGCCGACGACTAACCCTAAAACATGCCCGAGCTCGTAAGGCCAGCAGGAGCTGAGGAAGGAGACAGAGGAGCTGTGTGAACATGCAGCAGCGGAGGCAGCGATGTGGAGGCCGTCCGGTGCGGCCACGGGCTGGCGGGGACGGCGCTGCCCGGTGGGAGGCCGTCGCTGTGCGGACACCTGCCTGCCTCCTCCGAGCTGCCCTCCTCTACGCCCGGCCCTCCGACACAACCTCTCCGCTGGACTCATGCTCTCCACAGAACCCACTGGCTCTGGCTTAAATCAATGCCTTCTTGTCACTTGGGAAAGAAGTCACGATGGGCACAACCGCGCTTCCACGGAGGGGGGGTTCATAACCCCCCACCACCACCACCACCACGTGATCCTTGCTGAAAACAACACACACCTAGCACTTACGCATGGGCATTGCTGCGGGCAACAAGATTCATTCTGCATCGGGCATCTTCCCCAACATGTCCCCCCACCCCCACCCCAGAATAATGACGTTCAGGGGACAAAAATGTGGAAAAATCCGAAGAGGTCGTGCCCGGGGGCAGAGCACAGACCCAGAGTCAGGAGGCGGAGGGGGCTTCCCGAGCCCCCCCACAGGCCCTTCCGTCAGCACAGGGGGCGGGGAAGGCAGCCCCTCCACGGGGAGCCGAGCCTCACTCATTCCGAACGAGCCCTAAATCATCAGGCACAGCTGACACCACCGAGGGACAGCCGGACGGAACGTGCCACCCTAACGCACGGAACTGACATCGGCCCCCGTCCCTGTCGGACAGTGCTGGACGGCCTCGGCCTCCCTGAGCCACGCGTGCCACCCTAACGCTCGGAACTGACATCGGCCCCCGTCCCTGTCGGACAGCGCCGGATGACGGACGGCCTCAGCCTCCCTGAGCCCTTTCCAGGGAGGGCGGGAGTTTCGCTGTCTGACAGGTGGGTGCCCCACCCCGGAGAGCGTATCTCGGTCCTATCTGAGCTCGAGGATGATCGACAGGACGAGCCTGGTTCCGCGGGCTTCAGATGCTGTGAACTAGTCTCTGCCCTCCCACATTCTAATCTGTTTTGTCACAGATGTTCTATTTAAGAAATTTTTTTATTGATTTTTATTTTTAATTTTTTTTTTTTGCATTTCAACAACATCCCAGGAAACAGGATGATGGTCAAGGAAAAGAGACACCACCCCCTACATCTGCCCTGAGCCAGGTGTGGACCCTGCAGCCCCTCATTCCCATGGGGACCCCCTCCCCCAGGAACCAGAGGGGGTCAACTGGTTCCCAATTCCATCGTCTCCCGAAGGACTGTCCTCCGTGAGGCAGGGAACAGGCAGAGTTGTGAAAAAGAGACGCCATATCTCTCAAGACGCATACTCGATGTTCAGCGGAAAACCAGGAGAGACCAAGAAGGCTCTCCATCTAATTCTGGAAAGCGACTTTGAATAAATCCAAGGATTGTTAAAAAGGGGCCCAGCCAGTAACGTACTTGAAAAGGAAAGTGACCCCAAATTGAATAATTCATGAGCAGGGGGCACAGCCATGTCCTCAAGTCCCCCCCCCCCCCGCAACAATCCGAGCTGCCGCCCCCGCGCATCTACTCACCATGTGTCGCAAGAATATAGACAGATTTCTCATCCTCAAGGGCTTTCATTTGTCCATTTTCGCTTTGCAGAAAATCAGTAAATATTAAGGATAATGCATGTAACTGCCTAAAATTTCCCTTGAAGTGAAATCTATGTACAACTCGGAAAAAAAGTGCAGGAATCAGACGGTTTAAAAGCTGTGCAGAAGCACGGGGTTATCCCTCCCCTGGAAGAGGCGGAGGTGGAGATGTGCGAGATGTCCACCCCGTGGGCACACGGGTCAGGGTGGTCGGAACACGGCTGGCCGGGAGCCGCTCTTTCTCCAGGTGACCAGCTCGGGCTTCCTCACAGGACACGGTCACACTTGTCCCATGCAAGGGGCTCCTCCCGGGGGTGGCTACGCCAGAGATGGCAGGCGGCCTGAACCGACTGCCCGGGGCCAGCCCAGGCCGGTGTGGGAGGTGACCGCCCGGCTGGAAGGCTGCCTGCGCCTTGGGCGTCTTCGCTATCGCAGAGCCTGCTGGGTACACGGGGAGCTCTCTTGTTTCTCTCAGACGACAGGGAAGGCACAGGCTCTCGGCCGGTGACCCAAGGCCTGGACAGTGTCCAGACAGGGGAGGGGGGGGAGCCCAGTTTTCAGATTCTAAGGTCTCCAGAGTTAAAATGGGTCACAAGCAGAATGGTGACACGTTCATCCCGCTGTGAATGTCACGTGCAGTTTTACTACACTGTCCACACAGGGGACGTGTCAGGGTGTCCGCTGTGGTCCGAGACCTTCCTTCAGGACCTCGGCCACCCGGACCTGGACGCCGACCCCTGCCCTGCCCTGCCCTGCCTAGGGGCGGTGTGGTGGCCAGTGTGCTCTCTGGGACCTGGATCTGAGAGAGGGGGGCCACGGGACAGCAACATCCGCAACACGTTGATGCTGGTGCCCGTGACCTGGGGAGGATGACCAGCGGTTGTCACCGATGGGACTCATTCCCTCCCCTGGGTGTCCTGGGACTACGGCCACTCGACGCTCACGTCACCCGGAGCCTGTGGCCTGTGGGTCAGATGCACCGCCCTGGAATGGCTGGGCCAGGAAGCCGACTGTCATGGCTCAACACGCCAGTGGTGGGGTCTCGGTCAGCTTGATGCTGCCCCCACCACCAGGTGTCTGCGTCCTCGGGCCCCTCGCTGGACGTCTCTGAAGCGGCTCCTCATCTGTGAAAGGCCATGACGGATGTGATGTCTGCTTCCAGGAGTTGCGAAGAGGAAACGAGATCACACAAGTCAGGGACAGCGTCCATGTCGGGTCAGGACGGGTCAGCGGTTCCGTTTACTGGGACCGGCCCGTCACCGTTGCATGCCATCCTCTTTCCACAGAGTTCTGGAACCCAGAACGCTCCGTCAGCAACATCTGACCTGAGCCGGAAGGGAGCTCCTGGTGACCTCTGGCCCTTTTAAGTGGCCGTGCTTCTAATTCACTGCGGAAATGTTCCTGGACATGGGCGCTGCCCAAGGTCCCACGGGGAGGCCACGTGGTGTTCGGCGAAGGCGGCACCGGGCCCTCCTGAACTGTGGGATTCTGAAACAACTCCGACCCCAAGGGGCTCCAGATAAAAGACGACAGACCTCTAAGTTATTATTTATTCTAAAGAGAATGTACAATAAAACACACACTGTGAACAGCGGCCACGGAGGCCTGTGGGTGATCCGGCAAAACTGAACGATCCGTCAAAACGCAGAAATCACAGCAGAGCTGATTTCAGTAACAATCACGTTGCACTAAACGAAGACGCCTCATTACAGGCAAACGGGGCCAGAGGCGCGAGCCGCAGGCGCTTGCATCAGCAACCCCACAAACATCGTGCCCCCAGGGAAGGCATCGCATCGGAACTGGGTCTTCCGTGCACACCGGCGCGCACACAAGGACTGCATTTTATCACCCGAGGGAAATACCGCGGCGGCCACACTGCAGGTGTCTCGCGGGCGTCTCTTCCCTCTCACCGTGCCCACAGACCCCCTCCTCGGTTGGGGAAAGCAGAGGTCTGCATGTGGGTCCCATCTAGGGGCGGCCGCTTTGACTGTCCCGTCCGACAGGCTCGGCGCTCCGGAGACACACTCTCAACCACGGGACGTCTTTCCTCCGCGGCTCAATTTTAACTTGGGGGGGAGGGGCAAGGTCCTCCTGTTTTCACAATTGTGCTGGAAAGTTGAGGGTCCTTGTGTGCAAAGCCCCATGCGAGAAAAACAAAAATGAGACCCTGGCCGGTTGGCTCAGCAGTAGATCGTCAGCCTGGCATGTGGAAGTCTCAGGTTCGATTCCCGGCCAGGAGAAGCGCCCATCTGCTTCTCCACCCCTCCCCCTCTCCTTCCTCTCTGTCTCTCTCTTTCCCTCCCACAGCCAAGGCTCCATTGGAGCAAAGTTGGCCCGGGTGCTGAGGATGGCTCCATGGCCTCTGCCTCAGGTGCTAGAATGGCTCTGGTCACAACAGAGCGACGCCCCAGATGGGCAGAGCAACGCCCCCTGGTGGGCGTGCCGGGTGGATCCCAGTCGGGCGCATGCGGGAGTCTGTCTCTCTGCCTCCCTGCTTCTCACTTCAGAAAAATACAAAAAAAAAAAACAAAACCCCAAAGAAACAAAAATGAGCGTTTACACCAAAGGGAGACACGGGAGCCTTAGTCCTCCGGATAACGACTCCAGTCAGGACACCCTCGGTCACTGTCCGCTCAGGATCGACACATCCCTTTCACACCGTCTTCCTTTAGAGAAAGCCCTACTCACAGTGTGAACATGTCTGGGGTTTCAGAAATAGGTCCAATATACATATAATGCTCATTTAAAAAAAAAGACACCTTCTTTTTAGGAAACACATCTATCGGACAAAACTTCCATTCATTCACTGAACGACAAATCCGACTTTGTTAGAAGGGACCCGTCTGGTCCTCTAAACGTTGACGCGTGGCGTACATTGTTTCAGGTACAACCCGGTTAAGGACGTGGGTCCATGAAGAACACGAGTTTTAACAAACCAGGAGTTCGTTCAAGGTCACGAAATGCACAGCCAGGCTGATGATACAAAAAGACCATTCCTTTAAAAAATAAAATAAAATCTAACTTGAAAACCAGCGTGAAGCGTGTCTCTCTCTAAGGTCTCTGGCGTATTTTGGGTTTTCATGAATTTTTCAGGGAGCATCTGTTTTTAAGCAAGCAGGCGTCTCCCCGGGGAAAGGGAGGTCTGCCCTAAGACCTAATTAAAATCCAAGCCCAGGCACAGGCATTGCGCCCGGACAGGACAGGAGAGTCAAGGACAGTGAGCACCGTGGACAGGTGATTATTTCTCAGGCCAGAGGAGCGTGGGGAACGGCCCTCCTTGCTCTCTGGCACCAGGACTCCGCCGGTTTCTCCCTAGTCCGCTGAAGAAGTCAGCATTCTCTCTCATCACAAAGAGCCACCCGCCATCCGAGGAAAAGTCTCGGCACAGAATGGCCCTTTCTTTGCAGGTTTAGACCCACGACTGTAAACAGTGCCGGCACCGTAAGGAAAGAAGGCTTCCGCGGTACGTGAAAATACTAATAAAATTGTAAAACTGGAGAAACTCGGGGCTGTGCCGTTTGCAGAATTCAGTTTTCTTCGGTCTGCCTGAACCACTGCTGGGGTTTCGAAGTTCTTGTGAACACCACGAGGACAACGGAGGCATTTCCCAAACATCTGTCCACAGAAGGTTACGGTTCCTCCGTTCTCGAAGGTCCACGGAGTCTGTTCTGGGTAACGGGTCTCTGTGACATGGCGGAATCAGTCTGCTGACCCAGGCTTCCCGCAGAGCCGGAGTCCAGCCTGTTTCTGAGAGGTGCTGGTGACCAGCTCGCTCCCCCTGGACCACTCGCTCTGCTGCCCGCTGTGGTTTCCTCTCTGGGCTCTGGCCACTGTGCACATGCATGTCTGGTCCCTGGAGAGCCCTTCATGAGTGTGACCACATCTATTGGCCCTGGCCGGTTGGCTCAGTGGACAGAGCATCAGCCCGGCATGCAGATGTCCCCGGTTCAACCCCTGGTCAGGGCACACAGGAGAAGAGACCATCTGCTTCTCTCTCTCTTCCCCTCCTGCAGTCAGTGGCTCAACTGGTTCAAGTGTAGCCCTGGGCACTGAGGATGGCTCAGCTGATTGAAGAATCGGCCCCAGACAGGGGTTGCCAGGTGGGTCCCGGTCAGGGCACATGCACAAGTCTGTCTCTCTGTTGCCCCTCCTCTCACTTAAAAAAATAAATAAAAAATAGAAGACGTCTCTCCAGCCCCTTGCACAGAACTCCACCACAACAACCTGAGCACCCTAGTTCACCACGGCCTGGGGTGTCCTCACCATCCACACCGGCCTGAAGATGCACGCTCATGGGGGCTCCGTCCACACTGACCAGAGGACGCACGCTCGTGGGGGCTCCGTCCACACTGACCAGAGGACGCACGTGTGTGGGGGCTCTGTCCACATTGACCAGAGGATGCACACTAGTGGGGGCTCCGTCCACATTGACCAGAGGACGCATGCTCGTGGGGGCTCCGTCCACACTGACCAGAGGACGTACGTGTGTGGGGGCTCCGTCCACACTGACCAGAGGACGCACGCTCGTGGGGGCTCCGTCCACACTGACCAGAGGACGCACGTTCGTGGGGGCTCCGTCCACACTGACCAGAGGACGCATGCTCGTGGGGGCTCCGTCCACACTGACCAGAGGACGTACGTGTGTGGGGGCTCCGTCCACACTGACCAGAGGACGCACGTTCGTGGGAGCTCCGTCCACACTGACCAGAGGACGCACACTAGTGGGGGCTCCGTCCACACTGACCAGAGGACGTACGTGTGTGGGGGCTCCGTCCACACTGACCAGAGGACGCACGTTCGTGGGAGCTCCGTCCACACTGACCAGAGGATGCACACTAGTGGGGGCTCCGTCCACACTGACCAGAGGACGCACGTTCGTGGGGGCTCCGTCCACACTGACCAGAGGACGCACGCACGTGGGGGCTCCGTCCACACTGACCAGAGGACGCACGCTCGTGGGGGCTCCGTCCACACTGACCAGAGGACACACGCACGCGGGGGGTCCATCCACACTGACCAGAGGACGCATGTTTGTGGGAGCTCCGTCCACACTGACCAGAGGACGCATGTTTGTGGGGGCTCCGTCCACACTGACCAGAGGACACACACATGCTGGGGCTCTGTCCACACTGACCAGAGGACGCACACTAGTGGGGGCTCCGTCCACGTGGGGGCTCCGTCCACACTGACCAGAGGACGCACGCTCGTGGGGGCTCCGTCCACACTGACCAGAGGACGCACGCTCGTGGGAGCTCCGTCCACACCGGCCTGAAGATGCACGCTCGTGGGGGCTCCGTCCACACTGACCAGAGGATGCACGCTCGTGGGGGCTCCGTCCACACTGACCAGAGGACGCACGTTCGTGGGGGCTCCGTCCACACTGACCAGAGGACGCACGCTCGTGGGGGCTCCGTCCACACTGACCAGAGGATGCACGTGTGTGGGGGCTCTGTCCACATGGGGGTTCCGTCCACACTAACCAGAGGACACATGCTCGCAGGAGCTACGTTCACACTGACCAGGTCCTCGTTCCGAAGCCTCCACCTCCTCATCAGCAACACAGGGATAGAGATCGCTGGGGGGGGGGGGTGCTGGGAACACAGGGTTCAAACAACCGGTGCGGCCACCTAAGCATCCCCTGGCGTCACCGCCCGTTTTGGAAGGACATGCTCTCCTGTGGCCCATTTAAGATGAGGGCTCCCCGGGGAGTCAGCAGTGCCTGGCCGGCTCGGCAGGAACCAGCAGGCGAGGGCCCCGGCGGAGGGTTGAATACAAGACACAGACCGGTCTGCGGGCAGCGCAGGCCCGACGGCCGGGCGTCACCCCCGGACCCCGTCCCTCCCGGGTGTCAGTGGCACCGTCAGCCTGCAGACAGAGCGGGGAGGGCCGCGTGCGCACGGAGGGCTGAGCACAACCCAGGAGCAGCCTCCCCGGCCCCGCTCCGTGCTCCGCGGAGTGATCTCAGAGGCAGCGCCCGGTGACGGGTCAGCCCGCGTTCCGGGCCCAGCTGGCCGAGGGCGGTCTGCGGGCTGTGGCCGTGGAGCCGGCGGGCTGTGGCCGTGGAGCCGGCGGGCTGTGGCCGTGGAGCCGGCGCGCTCTCACTGCGCCGCCTGGTGAGCGTGCCCTGCAGCGCCTCTGACCACCACGACGGAGGTGGCCCCGCTCGGTCCCGCTCCACAGCCTCCGAGGCTCAAGGATTCCTGGCACCGAGCCGCTGAGCTGAACGCGGCTTGCATTTCCCGTGCGGGCGCTGACCCCCCACTCACACACACCGGCAGGGTTGTGGGGGGCTCCGGGCAGGGGGGCATGAGAGGGGAAGAGGCTCCAATGATCTTGGGCACATTTCTGGGATATTTTGGGATTGTTCTTGATTTTTAGCAGTCGATTAAAACGTGAGCAGGGGGAACAGGCTCGCTGCTGTCACGGTGCCTCCTTTCGAAGGACTGCAGACCACCCAGAGTTAACCAGCCTGGAAGCCCCACTAGGCAAGCATCACGTTACTCTCCTCTCCCCCACGTCACTTAGTGTGACCCAATGTGGGGTTCTTTCATTAATTAAGGAAAGAAAGACAGGCGCCCTGTGGGGTCTGAGGATGACTCGCAGAGAGTGAGGATGATTCCGAGAGTGACCTGACAGGCCTGTACCATCAGCACCAGAGCCACCCCTCAGCCACCCCTGAGGCGCTGTGGTGGACACCTGACACAGGGCAGAGGGCCACAGGGCAGAGGGCCACAGGGCAGAGGAGCACAGGGCAGAGGATCACAGGACAGAGGAGCACAGGGCAGAGGAGCACAGGGCACAGGACAGAGGGCCACAGGGCAGAGGAGCACAGGGCAGAGGGCCACAGGGCAGAGGGCCACAGGGCAGAGGATCACAGGACAGAGGATCACAGGACAGAGGATCACAGGGCACAGGGCAGAGGAGCACAGGGCAGAGGGCCACAGGGCAGAGGGCCACAGGGCAGAGGATCACAGGACAGAGGATCACAGGGCACAGGGCACAGGGCCACAGGGCAGAGGAGCACAGGGCAGAGGAGCACAGGGCAGAGGGCCACAGGGCAGAGGGCCACAGGGCAGAGGGCCACAGGGCGGAGGAGCACAGGGCGGAGGGCCACAGGGCGGAGGAGCACAGGGCAGAGGGCCACAGGGCGGAGGATCACAGGACGGAGGAGCACAGGACAGAGGATCACAGGACGGAGGAGCACAGGACAGAGGATCACAGGGCGGAGGATCACAGGACGGAGGAGCACAGGACGGAGGATCACAGGACGGAGGATCACAGGGCGGAGGAGCACAGGGCGGAGGAGCACAGGGCGGAGGAGCACAGGGCGGAGGGCCACAGGGCAGAGGGCCACAGGGCGGAGGAGCACAGGACGGAGGAGCACAGGGCGGAGGAGCACAGGGCGGAGGATCACAGGGCGGAGGAGCACAGGGCGGAGGAGCACAGGGCGGAGGAGCACACGGCGGAGGGCCACAGGGCAGAGGGCCACAGGCCAGAGGGCCACAGGGCGGAGGAGCACAGGGCGGAGGGCCACAGGGCAGAGGAGCACAGGACAGAGGAGCACAGGACGGAGGATCACAGGACGGAGGATCACAGGGCGGAGGAGCACAGGGCGGAGGAGCACAGGGCGGAGGGCCACAGGGCAGAGGGCCACAGGCCAGAGGAGCACAGGACGGAGGAGCACAGGGCGGAGGAGCACAGGGCGGAGGAGCACAGGGCGGAGGGCCACAGGGCGGAGGAGCACAGGGCGGAGGGCCACAGGGCGGAGGGCCACAGGGCAGAGGAGCACAGGGCAGAGGAGCACAGGGCAGAGGATCACAGGGCAGAGGATCACAGGGCAGAGGATCACAGGGCACAGGGCAGAGGGCCACAGGGCAGAGGATCACAGGGCAGAGGATCACAGGACAGAGGGCACAGGGCAGAGGAGCACAGGGCAGAGGAGCACAGGACAGAGGGCCACAGGGCAGAGGAGCACAGGGCAGAGGATCACAGGGCAGAGGATCACAGGGCACAGGGCCACAGGGCAGAGGATCACAGGGCAGAGGATCACAGGACAGAGGATCACAGGGCACAGGGCACAGGGCAGAGGGCCACAGGGCAGAGGAGCACAGGGCAGAGGGCCACAGGGCAGAGGGCCACAGGGCAGAGGAGCACAGGGCGGAGGAGCACAGGACGGAGGATCACAGGGCGGAGGATCACAGGACGGAGGATCACAGGGCACAGGGCACAGGGCAGAGGGCCACAGGGCAGAGGAGCACAGGGCAGAGGGCCACAGGGCAGAGGGCCACAGGGCGGAGGAGCACAGGGCGGAGGAGCACAGGGCGGAGGATCACAGGACAGAGGAGCACAGGGCAGCTAGCGGTCACCTGGTGGCCCCTAGCAAGCACAGAGCTCCCCAAACCGAGGAGATGATAACTTAACCAATCCAGTCTTCTCATGAAAAAACAGCAAACAAGCCTGACCAGGCGGTGGCCCAGTGGATAGAGCATCGGAATGGGACACAGAGGACCCAAGTTCAAAACCCCGAGGCTGCCAGCATGAGCATAGGATCATGGACATGATACCATGGTGGCTAGCTTGAGCCAAAAGGTCGCTGGCTTGAAGCCCAAGGTCGCTGGCTTGAGCAAGGGGTCACTCGCTCTGCTGTAGCCCCCTGGTCAAGGCACATGTGAGGAAGCAATCAATGAACAACTAAGGAGCCGCAACAAGGAGTTGATGCTTCTCATCTCTCTCCCTTGTCTGTCCCTGTCTCTGTCATACAAAAAAGGGGAGGGGAGGGGAGGGGAGGGGAGAAAGAAAGAAAAAGAAAAGACAAACGACAAACAGCAAGCAAGTCATCGGGATAGGGAAAGAAAAAAAAATGAACCACAAAAATAAGACAGAGGACGTGAGTCATGTAACCCGGCCACAGTGAGCCAGGGACCCAGAAACTGCTGACAGTTCCGACCAGACAAACGTCAGAGAAGACTGTCGCCTTCCGGTCCCGAGCTTCCCGTCTGGGGGTTCAGCGGCACCTCGGTTGTGCAGCTTCCCCATAATCCCCCCCCAGAACACCCCCAGAGCCTCCCATGTGAAACATCTCATCTCTTGGTTACTTCTGCCTGTCACCTTCCGAGAAACCCCCTCAATGTCGCGGAACCTACATCCGTCCGCACTTCCTGCCGTGAACGGAGGGCCAGGGCGTGACTGAGAGCAAGGACACCAGGCCGACGTCCACCCCTGTTCACAGTAAGCCTCCCCTCCTCCTCCTCTCCTCACCCCTGCCACGCACGGCCCTCCAGTCTTGGACGTCACATTAACCTAAATTATCATTTCACTCAAAACAATTACGCGCTAAGGAGCTGCTCCCTCAAGGATCGGGCTGTGTGTAACTGCCAAGGATTCAGTAAATCCTGTTAATGATTAAATAAAGCCCACAGGACAAAATATATATATATTACATCGATACTTCTTCATCATAAAGCATAAATCTACTAGAAGCCCAGCTCTCCACGTCTTATGGCCCAGAAAGTACAGAAAACAGTGCTAAATGAAGACCGAAAGTCAATTCCCTCACGGGTGTACGGAGCGCGTGACCACGAGGCACCGCGTGGCCCCCGGACGCGTGCCACAGAGCTGAGGGCACAGCCGAGGGAGAAACTGGCCACTGCCCGGCGTGATGGCAGAGACGGACCAGGAAACACCGCAGGACACGCCAAGGTGGGCCCTTCCGTTTCCCACCGTTCACGTAGGGGCCTGCGGACCCTCGCTCGGGAGAGAAGACTAGTGAGCTCCTGAGAAAACCATGGCCGTGGCGGGCACGCCTTCAGGGGGCGGTTTCATACTCAAACATACAAACGGCCGTATCCTCTCGACGGCAAAGGTCAAAGGGCGCTTGAGAGAAGAGCTGAGGAGATAACAGCGCAGAAGGGCTTCTGGGAAGAGAGTCCCAGTCAGACCCACCCACGGGGGGTGGGGGGGTGGGGGGTGGGGGCGGTCGGAACTAAGTGGGTGGGATTCTAAAATATTAACACACACACACGCACACACACACGCACACACACACGCACGCACACACACACGCACACACACGCGCACACACATGCGCACACGCACGCACACACACGCACACATATGCACGCACGCACACACACGCACGCACACACACACGCACACACACACGCACACACACACACGCCTGAGGAGCCAACATGTCTTCATAAAAATCTACTAAGAGAAGAGAATCCTCTACAGAGCAGCAAGATCATCGTAACCTCAAACGGTCCCCAGTTTAGCCACACGCCAGCTGACACGAGCGAGCGGCCTGGTCAATGGAGGTGGACGCAGACGACTGCCGCCCCCACCAGGGCCCCTCCCCTCCCACCAAAGCCGTCAGCGGGCTCAGAATGGTACCCGACTCCACCTGGCGCCCTCTGAGACCAGGCAGGCTGCCAGCCGACCACAGGGGGCTCCCCTGACCTGCACCCCGTGGGAGCGCCCCCACCACGGGGCGTTCCTCCCACACGTGCTCATCACACCTTGCTGGTCCCAGGTGTTGTCTTCCGTCTTTTCGGAATTGTTAGAAAGAGTCTCGGCTGTGATGAGCCCTCACTCACCTTAAATTCTTCTGATGCGTGTGTGCGTGTGTGTGTGCGTGTGTGTGTGTATTTAAAATCTAACCAACCAAGCCTTCTCAAGAAGAATAAAGTGGCCTGGGTCCCTTCTCCACGTTCTAACCCGCCACACACTGCAGCTTCCCCCGGGGCTGCGGCGAGCCCAGCTCTGGCGTCATCACCGGCCCGATGGCCCCGAGAGCGGTTCCGATGGAAGGGGTGCTGGACAGGAGCTGTAAACCTGAAATGTTAACACTCACCCCTTGGCCCGAAACACCAAGCACCTCTCGAAGGCTACCTCCAATAATAAATCATCCCACGTCAGCGACTAATTGCAGCCCGTCCGCGTCGAGCCAGAAAACTGCAGCCTCTCAATAAATCTTGTGTGGCGTCAGTTGGGGACCAGAGGGGGTGGGTGGTGTGAGGGACGGAGCTGGACGGAGCCGGGGCCACGGAAACACCTCAGCACCCTCTGTGCAGCAGAGACCCACAGCTGGGGGGGCATGGAACGGGCCCTGCGGACCAGAACCAGCTAGAACTGCCCACCATCTACCAGTGAGAACCCCTCAACGTGCAGAGGTCCGTGCAGCAGAGGGGTGCCGATGGTCAGCTATGACGACACAGAATAAGGGGACAAAGAGCTGTGGAGGCAGGAGCGGCCACATCACAAATGTCAGGTGGGGCGGGCGGGGGCTCTAACCCTCTGAGCTGCTACATCACAAATGTCAGGTGGGGCGGGCGGGGCTCTAACCCTCTGAGTGGCTACATCACAAATGTCAGGTGGGGTGGGCGGAGCTCTAACCCTCTGAGTGGCTACATCACAAATGTCAAGGGGGGTGTGGGGGGGAGGGCTCTCACCCTCTGAGTGGCTACATCACAAATGTCCGGTGGGTAACCCTCTGAGTGTACACACGTGCATGTACGTTCTCATGCCTCCTAACCATCCAGAGTACGATCGATTTATTTTAAAAATGTGTAAGGGAACATTTAAAAAAGGCAAATGTATGTTCTTCCTGTTTCCACACATTGGTTATCAAACCAACATGATGTTAAGTTAATAAAACTATCTGAAACTAATTTCATTTTTTGAAAAAAAAAACTCACTCCCGGGGGTCAGCAAGCGTGATAAAAACTCACTGCTCAAAGGGTTAAGATTGAAATCCCTACTATACAGAATATTAGTTACTAGATTTTTTTTTTAAGTGAGAGGAGGGGAGGCAGAGAGACAGACTCCCACAAGTGCCCTGTCCAGGATCCACCCGGCAACCCCCATCTGGGGCCGACACTCAAATGGATTGAGCCATGGCTGCAGGAAGGAAAGAGAGAGAGAGAAGGGGGAGAGGGAGGGAAGAGAAGCAGATGGTTGCTTCTCCGGTGTGCTCTGACCGGGGATCGAACCCAGGGCGTCAGCACACCGGGCTGACACTCTATCCACTGAGCCAACTGGCCAGAGTCTATTCGTCTATTTTTTTTGTTTGTTTGTTTTGTTTTTACAGAGACAGAGAGAGAGTCAGAGAGATGGATAGACAGGAACAGACAGGAACGGAGAGATGAGAAGCATCAATCATTAGTTTTTCGTCGTGGGTTGCAACTTCTTAGTTGTTCATTGATTGCTTTCTCATATGTGCCTTGACCGTGGGCCTTCAGCAGACCGAGTAACCCCTTGCTGGAGTCAGGGGCCCTGGGTCCAAGCTGGTGAGCTTTTGCTCAAGCCAGATGAGCACGTGCTCAAGCTGGTGACCTCGGGGTCTCGAACCTGGGTCCTTCCACATCCCAATCCAACGCTCTATCCACTGTGCCACTGCCTGGTCTATTTTTATTGAAATCTCTGCTCTGTCGGTTATTAGCAATTTAGAGGCAGTCAGTCAACCCTCCCCTGGACCTAACCGCCCACCCCGGTGAAGTGCGGGTAAGAATGCCCACCCCAGGAGGGTTGCAGTCATGACTAGAAATCATGCATCCAAGACCCCAGACGGGCTGTGCAGGTCCAGCACTGTCAGTGGTAACATAAGATGCCTGATCGCAGATTCCCGGAGATCGCGAGGTGATCACTCGGGTACCGAATCCTGAGGCTGACCCCCCAAAATAAGAACATGCATTCTTGGCTCCTCCCGTCTGCTGCACGAATTCAAAGGGCAGTCTGGACTGACCGGAGATGCGGGGTCTTGCCCACAGTACCGAACAACTCCTCGGGTCACATGCAACCTTGTCGCTGGGAGCCCGTAACACGCCCTTACAGCTGACGGGTCAGAACCAGGACCCCCAGAGCCTGGCGCCGGAACAGCTGTCTAACGTGAGCCGCTCTGCCTGGCACGTGACAGCTTGTCTCCCGCGTGTTGACGGGCGGCAGTCGGGAAGGGCCGCTAAACCGACTCCGGGGTCACCAAGCCCCTGCCTGTGAACTGGGGTCACCCCTTTGACGGCACTCTGGAAACAGCCGTGGGAATCACAGATGTGGAAGGAAATGCTTTTTCCTAAGACATTCCCATTGCTCTTTGGGGAATTTATTCTGCAGAGAGACGCAGACGGCTTGACACAGATAGTGTGCCCAGTGGCCACGGCCCGTAGGTGACATGACGACGATGAGCAGGGTTCTAGCCCTGTGACCGTGACCATGGCCATGGCCGTGGCCGAGCCGGTGGCTGCACGAGGAGGACGGGCATCTGAGGTTCATTCTCAAGGGCAGGAAGGATAGTTCGTGCCACCGTTTCCATGGCAAATACTCAGAGTCCTTTTCCAATCCGAGGAGCATCTTAACAGACACGTGCTCTCACCCGAGAGAGAGCTCTGGAAAGACAGGTAAGCACAGCGTGGCCTCTGGGGGGATGAGACGGAGAGTTCCTCAGCTCTGACCGGGGACCCTTCCCCACCATTAACATGCACGCTCACAGACAGATGACCTTTACGGAAGAAAATAATTGCAAGTCCGAGGGGTTGTAAAGGCAAACTGAGACGGAAAGTTCAGGCGTTATCCAGGGAAATTAAACCACATTAACAGCCGGTCCTCATCAATCAAGGGCCCGGATCCCATCTCTGCAGGACCGGATTCTTTTTGTTTTCTTTTCAGTAAGAATGGATGATCGCCTTAACTCTTCCTTTCAACCAAGACTAGGGAGGTGGTACACGGACTCCGTCACGGTACGAAATGGAAACTGCCCAGTGACAAGCTGGACATTTGCTTCAACTCTTCGGTGAGAGGCAGAGGTTGTACAGTAACCAATATATTTTATTTTTTAAGTGAGAGGAGACGAGGCAGAAAGACTCCCACATGTGCCCCAACCTGGATCCACCTAGAAATCCCCATCTGGGGCCAATGCTCTGCCCATCTGGGGATGATGCTCAAGTACTGAGCTATTTGTAGCACCTGAGGCTGACTCCCTTGGACCAGTTGAACTATCCTCAGCACCTGGGGCTGATGCTTGAACCAACTGAACCACTGGCTGTGGGAGGACAAGAGGGATAGGAGGGGGAGAGAGAAGGGGGTAGAGAAGCAGAGGGTGCTTCTCATGTGTGTCCTGACTGAGAACTGAGCCCAGGGCTTCCACACATGGGGGCTGATGCTCTACTCACTGAGCAAACCAGCCAGGGGTACAGTAACTGATTTTACAACTCTATAGGACAGAAGGACACGGAGCCTCAGGCACATGACATGATGTGTCCATCATCCCCAGTGTGGTGCTGACCTGTGAGCCTTTGATCAAGACTTTGGAATAAAAAAATAATAATAAAGAGAAGAAGAAAGAGGAGAGAGGAGGCTGGGGGAGTGAGGGGGAGAGGAGAAGAGACAGACATATTATCAAAACTCACAAAATCAGTCAGCTTAGAGCTTCAAGTTCCTGGGGTACCGAGACAGCCCCTCCCGGTCTGGAGAGCCTCTCAGGACGACCACACAATGCTCTAAGACGGAGGACCTCTCGGCCAGCCTCCGTGCGCTAGCCACAGACAGCGCCCCACGCTCACGACGGTCCTGCCCGTGCTAACAACACGCACGCACAACACCCCAGCGTCTCGCCGGCGGCGTGAACAAGGTGGACGTCAGACACCGCAGAGAGAGCGGGAGCGTGTGCAATGAAGGTCTCCCCTTCAGACCTCTCAGACGGGCGTCCGCCCACACGACTCCACTCCCAGCGTCAGCGTCTCCTACGCCGACGCCACTCACAGCCTCCGCGCCCACGGCCTCCGTCGCCTGCTCGGACGGCAGCCGTCCTGACCGATGGCAGCTCCGTCACCTGCACGTGGCCTCGGCTGAGCGGTGACCCGAGCCCTTCCCGCTTCTCCTCGGCGCGCCGGGCGGGCGCCCTGCCGGGACCCGTCTTCCCTGCGGACGCGTGTGGCTGGCTTGGCCTGGGCTCACCCTTCGGGGGCTCAGATCCACGTTCACCAGGAGACCGTGCTTCCCTCTGGGGTCGGAAGAGATCGTGCCTGCGTGCTCGGCCACCGCAACACTGTTCTTCTCTCCTCCAGAGCGGCTGCTTCAGTCTGTCCTTGTGTGTACCCTAAGTATCGTCTGCATCATTTCAGTCTCCCCGACCTGACACTCAGCGTCCCGGGGGAAGGCTGCATGACTGACTGCTGTTCTGACCCCCAGGACCTCACGTGGCCCTAGAACTCAGCAGCCCTCGTTACCTGAAGGACTCCACACCTGAAGGCGAAGTGGACACAGGACGTGAATTCTAGGAGTCCCCAATCCCATCTCTCTCGGCGGTCCTCCTCTGCTCAGAAGACCACGGCCGCCCCTGGCAGCCCGTGAGACCACAGGCGTGCAGGGAGCAACGGCCTCCACGTCGGACTCTGAGTCCCCACTCGCTCCTCATGGCGACCGTGAAGCTGCCCGCGGGACCATCACCCACGTCGGGACGGGTAGAATCTGGTTCCATCCGCTGCTCTGCTCATCCTCCCACAAAGTCTGACGGCAACTCCGTGGACAGGCAGGTCCAACCAAAAAGTGGGAGGGCCCTCTTGAAACAGGAGGGACCCCAGAGGAACCGGCCGACGGAGGGCGTGCGGGAGCGTGGGCCTGCGCACCTCTGATCTGGGAGACACCTCTCTCTTCCTCCTGAGGTGCCCACCCGCACCCTGGATCGGCCGTGTTCAGAGTCTCCCGGCATACGTGTTAAATCTCACCTAAATCAGTCCGTTCCTGGCAGAGGTAACAGCAGCCAGCGCTGGTCCGAGGATCTGACCTGTGGCCCAGCCACGCCGACGCATAAACCCGGCCGTGACACCGGGCTGAAAGATCATCGACATGCTGCTCAGCGCACCTGCTCTGCCAGAATGACAGACACACGGCCGAAAACACTTTCTCAACGTCCTAACGAGATGCAACGGCATGTCCCTTCCGCAGGGAACACCAGGGTTGGCTGGGCCGGAACGGGCGTTTGGACCCGGACATAAATCCCCTTTACCTCGGTTTATGGCCCGCAGTCAAAATCATTCTTTTTTTCCCTTTGTTTCAATTTGTGGCCAGGGTAACAAAAATCTATCCATCTCAATATTTTCTACATGCTTAGCAATGCTTAGAAGCCAATTTGCATGAAAAATATATTTACACAGTGAATTCCAAGTATTCAAATACATCCAGAATAATGACTATAGCATATAATTTACATACACAAATTACCAATCTACTCTAACTCTAAAAACTGTTTACACTCCTACGCCGATGTTGGCGTGAATTTTTTTTTCTTTCCTGTTGAAACGGCTCTTAACATTTGGAATGCCTTCCCAGGCCCCTATAACTCATGGAAATTTGCCATCCTAACCAGAAAATGTAGTTACGAAGGTGGTGTGTCCAAGCTTAGGCCTCTGAACCACACGCTGGTCATTAAACATAAAGGTTGCTGCCTTAGCAAGGAGCCCAACTGGTCAAAGGCGTCCCCTCACAGGTAGGCATCCCAGGGGCCTGACGTGGGTCCTGTCACGTCCTGGCTGTGGAATTCACTCTCTCTGATGCCCCGTTTCCTTATCCAGCACCTAGGGGGTCCTCACAATACCCAGCTCACAGGATAGTCACAGGTTTAAATGAGATTATATAAACCAAAGCGTTTAGCAACTTGCCAGGCACATTGTAAGCGCCCCATTGGCATTACTCATTATGATGAACATTTCCTTAGAAAAACCCCAAAATATATATATTTACTTCTCATAGCATGTGTCCAATGACTGCAACTCTTCCTATAAAGACGTTTCCATTATAACCAGAAGAATAAAAGATATCGGGGAAGCTAGTCTAAACAAACGATGACACGAGCCATACAGATTGACGGGCAGGAAGTCATAACACCGACGGGTGACGTGGGACACCTTAGGACTAAACTTCCTAAAATGCCTTCCAAAGCCTATCCCACTCTCTCCGTGGTCTTAAAACCTGCTGCATTACATGTAATCATCTGGGAAGCCTTAAAAAAAAAAACTACATTTTCCAGAACCTTCCTCGCCCCCGACCCAGGGAAGCACGTATTCTAAGGAGCGGCCAGCGCTGAGGGGCGGCGGGCACTCGGGTGTCTCCTGGGCAGTCCCTGCCCTGGGGTGGGGGTGGCTCTGTAGTTGCTTCTGCCTGAATATCTGTGTCTCCCCCCCCCCGAAAAAAATTCACAGGTTGAAAACGAACCCCCACGGTGGGGGTGAGGGGAGGCTGGGTCCCTGGGGTTGGTGAGGTTATAACAGCGGAACTCTTGCAAATAGGCTGAGGGCCGTTATAATGAAGACCTCGGACCTGCCCTCCCCCTCCCCCTCCCCACGTGAGGACACAGCGAGAAGGTGGCCCTCGGTGAACCGCCAGTGGGCCTCCGTGGACAGTGGGGCTCCCAGCACTCCGGCCTGGGCTTCCCAGCCTTCACGGTTGTGAGACACGGTTGTACACCAGCCACCCCACCATGGGAGTCCGCCATACAGCCGCCCAAACCCACTGAGACGTTAGCCACATACACGCCAGAGACGCGCATTCCACAACGGCAGACGTAAAGATTCAGGGTGCCCCCCGGTACGAAGACCTGGCCCCTACCCAGTTCCCTAAGATCCCTTCCCCCTGAGAAGTGTTTTCATAGGGAACCCCATTGTGTCAGGGGAACTGGGGTCCGGAGGAAGATGCTGCAGTCGCCACATCTGGCTGAACCCCAGAATCACAGGAGAACCTTGTCAGATACAGTTTCCCGGCCCTCACAGCAGGGACTCTGTGGGCCCCTCCGGAGCGGGGCCAGCGTGAGGGAGTCACCTGTCAGTCCTGTGCACGTGCCCTCCCCCCACACCCACAGCAAGGGCGGGGACGGGCCCCCCTAACCAGCGCCAGGCTTCCGGCCACACCTCTAACAGAAGGCGCCCGGCGTTGAGTGGTGACGACTCCATGTGACAATGTACTAGAGCAGTGGTCCCCAATCTTTATTGGGCCACGGACCGGTTTAATGTCAGAAAATATTTCCAGTGACCGGCCTTTAGGGTGGGACGGATAAATGTATCACGTGACCGAGACAAGCGTCAAGAGCGAGTCTTAGACCAGGGGTCCCCAAACTACAGCCCGCGGGCCGCATATGGTCCCCTTAGGCCATTTATCCGGCCCCCACTGCACTTCTGGAAGGGTACCTCTTTCATTGGTGGTCAGTGAGAGGAGCATAGTTCCCACTGAAATATTGGTCAGTTTGTTGATTTAAATTTACTTGTTCTTTATTTTAAATATTCTATTTGTTCCCGTTTTGTTTTTTTACTTTAAAATAAGATATGTGCAGTGTGCATAGGGATTTGTTCATAGTTTTTTTTATAGTCTGGCCCTCCAACGGTCTGAGGGACAGTGAACTGGCCCCCTGTGTAAAAAGTTTGGGGACCCCTGCCCTAAAGGCTGATCAGTCACCTCGACAGGTAAGATGACATACTACTAGAGGTCCTTGATTTCAGCCTAAGCAAGGATGGCTCAAGACGTTCCACCACCACGGGCTTCAAGGAGAGCACGCGGGTCCGTGTTCCCAAGAAATGCAGACACGCCCCTGCAGTGACTGCCAGCACAGCTTCCCACGTGGGTGACCGTAAACTAAATGTAGTTCATCCACCCCTAGATTCTGATCACCCCTTGGCCAGGCTCTACTGTACCTATCTTTATTTATTTTATTTTATTTTTTTGGTGGGAGAGACGGAGAGAGTCAGAGAGAGGGACAGATAGGGACAGACCGACAGGAAGGGAGAGAGATGAGAAGCATCAGTTCTTCGTTGCGGCTCCTTAGTTGTCCATTGATTGCTTTCTCATATGTGCCTTGACCAGGGGGCTACAGCCAATCAAGTAACCCCTTGCTCAAGCCAGCAACCTTGGGCACAAGCTGGTGAGCCTTTTTTCAAACCAGATGAGCCCGCGCTCAAGCTGGCGACCTCGGGGTCTCAAACCCGGGTCCTCCGCATTCCAGTCTGACGGTCTATCCACTGCGCCACCGCCTGGCCAGGCCCTACTGTACCTATCTTTAAATGTGTCCTTCTGGGTCCCCGACACCTGACTCAGCGTGTTGACTGTAAGCCTGACGCCGACCTGGGCCGCAACAGCAGGGAACCAGTGGGCTTGCTCCCTGAAGGACACGATGTCAGTCAGTCCCCATCAACCTCGAGAGGGAACAGACATCCCCTGAGAAAGTGGTGATTCTGATACAGAACGTCTGGGGCAGGAGGCCAAGGCCCGCCGGTCTCACAAGCTCCCAGGACCTTGCCGGTCTAGGGACCACGGCGACGTCAAGGTCTTGGGCCGGTTTCCTTCTGCAGTGACACTGTGGAAGTGCAGGCTGCAAACGCAGGCCCCCACCCGGAACAGACGGTCTTCATCAGTGAGAAGGAAGGAACCTCACATCAGGGGCCAACAGCCAGCGCCAGTCGTCCCCAGGGATGGACCCGTGTTCTCTTGTTTGCAGGCGTCGGGGACACAGCCCCTGCCCCCTCCCCGTCACTCAGCCCCGGTAATCCTGGCAGGGGAGGAGGGGAAAACCGTCCCTGTACCCGTTCCTGTCGTTCTAACACCTACAAGCCTGAGGGGGCAGGACTGGCAGGATGTCCACCATCCTTCCCACGGAGAGTGTGCGTCTGGGACTTCCACAGATCACGAGGCCACAAGAATCACAAGAGGCCACAGGTCACAAGAATCACGTAGAAACCTCAGGACATGGTGCATCCCGGCAATGATCTCACCGCGGAGCACGCCAGCATGAACGGCTCGAAGCCTGCAGGCAGGCCAACCTCCACGGCAACGTCACCCCTCAGATCCCACAAGGTGCAAATCAACGGCGGGCGGTCTGTCAGGAATTCAGAGTCTGAGGCGTTCGCGTGGAAGGCAGCAGGGGGCGGCGGGGAGGCTGTGTATCACAACGGAAAGCAGCAAACGAGTTCTCGCCGTAGCTGTCGGACATATGGGGAGAAACAAAAGCAGTGAAGGCACCCGCGTGGCGAGGTGAAGTGATGAACCGTCAACACGGCACGGTGTGATGTCCCCGTTAGTCGGATCCCACAGACGGCGAATGTTCACGCAGGGAGGACGGGGAGGGACATTCAGAACAAACTCACTGACAAGGCGGCGTTCTTCACATGCTGTCCGATCACGTGGGAAGGCAACGGACACAACCCTGCTTCCCTCTCCATCTGTCAACCTCCCTGGGCGCTCGCAGTGACCCCGCCGGCACCACGGCCGCCGTGCTGGTGAAGGTGTGAGCCACAGGGCACCCGGGAAAAGACGCCTCTCTCCCAGCACAGCGGGCGCCTCCCCGCTCTGTGGGCATCACAGATGGAACACAGGGGACATCGTCTCTAACCCTGCAATCAGCGCCGACCGATAGCAAGTGGACACCTTAGGTCCCTGCCTGTCTCGTGGGAGCTCCACCCCTTCCCTGACCCCACAGCTTGGCGGGAGGGGCTGCCACACAGGAGGAGACGGAGAGGAGAAGTCACCGGTTCCTCTTGTTATTAAGGAAGACTCTTGACCGTGGCCGGGCAGTGCAGTTGGTTAGAGGCGTCATCCACTGCCCCCAGGTGGTGGGTTTGAACCCCGGCCAGGGCACGTACAGGAATCAGCCAGGGAGTGCACACGTACATAAGCAGGGCAACAACGTAATATTTCTCTCTCTTCCTCTCTGTCTAAAATCAACCAGTGATTTATTTTTTAAAGTACGGCTCTTGACCGTGGCTGAAACCACGTCTCCGAATGAAAACCTCAGAGAGCGCTGACCGCACCTGGGTTCTAACCCGGGGGCTCCCTGATCGTCAACCCTAAGACAACACCCTCCACGTCCCTCTGCCACCAGCCAGCCGTGCAGGGAGGAGGCTGCACCGCCCCACAGGTGACGTCACTCTGCGGGCATGACGAGGGTGACATCACAGATGTCATCCAGCGCACGATGGGTGAAGGTCTGGAGAGGAGCCCGTCTGCGGGTATGAGCAGGACTCACTCACTGCCATCAGCACCACCCCCAGGGACAAGTCTGTCACTGAGAGAGGGTACCAGCGTGGTCTAACCCAGAGGTCCCCAAACTTTTCACACAGGGGGCCAGTTCACTGTCCCTCAGACCATTGGAGGGCTCCCACATACAGTGCTCCTCTCACTGACCACCAATGAAAGAGGTGCCGGGAGCTGGATAAATGGCCTTAGGGGGCCAAATTGCGGCCCGCGGGCCGTAGTTTGGGGACACCTGGACCAGCAGGTCCGGTCAGAGCCGGGGTCCCCCGTGCGCCCAGCCTTCTGTCTCGGACGTCACAGATCACCGTGTTCCACCTGTGCAGACAGACTCCTGGCCGAGAGCGTGGGACTCGTGGTTTTAAGGAGTGCATTGAATTACGTTCCTTTTCTTAAGAGTCAGCCTTCGTCTACTGATGCAAGGGGCTCCATTAGAAGAAAAGGACTAAAATTTGTGGAAGCTCCTTCACTCATAAGAACAAAAGACCGCCCTGGCCGGTTGGCTCAGTGGTAGAGCGTCGGCCTGGCGTGGAGGAGTCCCGGGTTCAATTCCCGGCCAGGGCACACAGGAGAAGCGCCCATCTGCTTCTCCACCCCTCCCCCTCTCCTTCCTCTCTTCCCCTCCCACAGCCAAGGCTCCATTGGAGCAAAAAGATGGCCGGGGCGCTGAGGATGGCTCCGTGGCCTCTGCCTCAGGCGCTAGAGTGGCTCTGGTCACAACAGAGCGATGCCCCAGATGGGCAGAGCATCGCCCCCTGGTGGGCATGCCGGGTGGATCCCGGTCCCGCACATGCGGGAGTCTGTCTGACTGCCTCTCTGTTTCTCACTTCAGAAAAAAATACAAAAAAAAAGAAAAAGAAAAAGAAAAAAAGACCACTGCTTTGAGTAACAGTAATTACTTTTAAAGTACTCATCTCCGTTACAGCCCATAACATGGATGACAATATCATGGCAAGCTGCTGCTTAATAAAGGAATTGAGTCGCGTTCATGGACGGGAAGAATCCACAACAAGCTGCGTTCCCACGTGCACACACACCGCCTGGCCCGTCCCTCCTGTCGCGGGGTCCCTCAGGAGGAAAAGAGCAGGGGATGTATGAGGAATGGAACGTTGGACACTAGAAACTGGTGGAAAGCCCTCACAATGCGCTGAACAGTGAGGCACGTGTATGTCCGGCAAAGACTGCATTCTCAGGGGACAGCCTTTTGGGTGACACTTACTGCAAAAACCGGTGGGACCCCCATCCTTCCACCGCCGTCAAACGGGGTGCTCCCGGGACGTGACTGTGCCGCAGAGCACGCCACCCACCAGGACGGGCCCTGCTGGAAGCAGGTGTGGGGGCTCGTCTGCACGATTAGGGTGTGAGCGCGTGGCAGTGCCACGTGTGTGTGGTCTCTGTAAGGCGACGGGTGCCTGCCCTCGGGGGCGGATGACGGACTGCCTGCCCGGCTTCTGTGAGGCGCCGTGACTGCTGTTCGTCTGCCCGAGACTCACTTTCCCCTCCTGTGGGGCGTCCGCCGTCAGGAGACTATTAAACGGGAACGGCCCGGCCTTTTCCGGCCTCGCAGTTTCTCGACCGTCCGCCCGAACCCAACGCGGACCTGCCTGGCCTCGGCCACCGGCAGGACAGGTGGCCCACGCCAGCGAAGCAGGACGGTCCCCCTGGACCACGGTCCCTGCGTCAGGATGGTGACAATGGGTTGGAAACGTCACGTGACCCTTCTCTCACTGAAAGGGGGGGCGCTTCAGCGCTCCACTCGGAATCTGTTCACACGACGAACCGGTTTCAGAGCCGTGTACTTGGCTTTCCCGGTCCACAGAGGGCCGCCTGTCCCGCCCAATGCTAGCTGTGTGCACGGATCGATCGGGCGTTCCCATGTGCTGTGTTCTGTGTGAACCACAAAGACGCCGCACGGGGCCAGCCTGCCGAGGTGCGGGAGGCGCCAGGCACGCACCCCACGCCCTGAGGCTGGCGCCCACGCTCACCGCGCAGCGATGCGGGAGGCCCCGCCGAACCCCGCCCCCAACCACCCCGGAGTTCACAGACGGCCCGGGAGGGCTGGCCGACCACACGCTCAAGCTCACAGCCAGTAAGTGGCCCAGGCGCCAGCTCAAGCGGCTCTGCTGTGCTCGTCAGGGTGAACCCCCGTTTCCTGGAGAGAAATCAGATTCCCCACCTGTTTCCAGGGGAAAGAAATATCGTTTACTTAAAAAAAAAATCCACTGTTCAGTGAAAGACAAACCTCTGTTTATAATTAGTTAGGGCCAAGTATTCGAGATGACCGTTTGCACTCTAACTTTTCCTAGGAATTAGACATGGGACGTAAGTGAACCTCACCTCTTTGAGGGTGTCATTCCCCTAATTAAATACAGCAAACGTGCTCCTTGGACTGCTGATTAATCCGCTAATCTGCGAGGGGTCTCGGATCAAAAGCTAGCTAATAGCTTATCAAATGAGTCGCTCTAAAGGCAAAACTATTCCTGGTTACACAGTTGCAGAAGAGCTCTCCCCAACACGGAGGACGATACGAATTTGCATACAGCGCCAGGGACAGCCGTGTGCCCAGACTCCAGCCTCACGCAGCTGGGGGCTTGAGCCGCGCTGTATTTTTGTTTGACGGTCTCCTCCTCGCTGAACCCGTCCCAGCACAACTCACGTGTGACCCCTGTGCTCACCAGAACGTTCCGTGAGAGGTCCACAAGGCCCAGGCAGCGCGGACGACCAAGGCTTTCTGTGGACAGAGAGAGGTGCAGGGGACACGGTATTTCTACACACAGCAGTTCAGCCCAGAGGCGGGGAGGACATTTTACTATGGGTGACAAGAAAGGGGACTGGCGTGCGCCTCGTTTTAAACCTCGAGGTCATCATCGGAATCGGCAGGACTTCCATACCCTGCACCCTGCATCCTGGGAAGCTGACTTCCTTCCCAGAACTGCACTTTTATGGCATTCCCAGTGAAAAAAAAACAGGCATTCTAACATACGAGAAATATTTTCTTTCCAAACCATGAGAATCGCTGGCTTTCTGTGTTTTAATAAGCAAAAAAATAAAATAAAATAAAACCTTGTGGAAAAAGAAACTAATCTTAACAGCCAAGTCCTGCTTTTTCAAGTATTAAACACTAAAATACACACACACACACACACACACACACTTTTTAAGTTCTTATCAGTGTCACCGACTTGCAGGTCCCACTTATCACCCTTTCCTCGGATAGCGTTCATGGTCTGGGAACACGTACTTTGGGCGCCTGCCCCGTTTCAGGCAAGAGTCGCTGTGATATCAACAGCGTCTGTCCAGGAAAAGGCTGCTTGCCGGACGCTCACCGGATCGGGGTGCAGTACTGAGCGCTTTGCGTGCGTGGGAGGGGGGGGACTCGTGGTCTCCACAAAATCCCCATGCGTTCAGGTGCCACCCAACCAGATGCACGCGCCCGGCAGCCGATCAACGAGGGATTTAATTCATTGCATCTTTGAACGATCTGAACAACCGCTAAAATGCACACCGTCCCGTTGCACAGCTGATGGTGCCGAGACCCGGAGGCGGCGTGTGGCTGGCCAGCTCGCACAACCAACAGCTGCTGCCAATCGAATGCAGAGCTGGTGAGACGCCCGGCGGACTTCCAACCTCAGGCTCTCTCTCCCCCCACGGTCCCAAGGAACTCACCCAGTCCTGAGTGACCCGTGCGATGACTTACACTACGGAGGAGTGGGCAATCCAGTTCTCCTAATCTGCCCAGGACTCTCCAGGTCTACACACTCCCCGCCCGGCCCCCTGAGGCCCCCTCCATCTCGGGAAAAGGAGTGAAGGTGGTCGCCTGCAAGGCAGGGAGGGGAGTCGAGGCTCTGCTCTCTGCTCTCTGCCGGCAGGAGGGCAGGACGGAGGCTGGTGGCAGCAGGGGACCAGCGTCCTGCTCACCTCCCTCCTCGATGACAGGAGCTGGCTCAGGGCCACCATAGAGCTCATGGGAGCTGTGGGGAGGCATCTCGGGTCCTTGCAGCTTCTCCCTGGGCCCAGAGCCCGTGCTGGGGGGCCATCACTGGTCACTGTGGACGGGGACAGGCCTCTTCCTCAAGCAGGGGAGCGGCCGCCTGAAGAACGGGACGGACCAGACGAGGGACTGTCACTCGGCACTGAAAAGTTACGAGCCACATGCTGCGAAGCCCCGTGGAGGAGGCGCGCACCCGCGTTGCCCAGTGAGAGAAGCCCATCTGAAAAGGGCGCCCGCACCCTGTGTGGTCCCAGCTGGGGGGCAGTCTGGAAAAGGAACAGCTATGGAGACAGTCACAGAGTCAGCACCGCCCGGGATGCATGGGGGGGCAGAGGGAGGACAAGGACATTCCGGGCAGCGGACACACACCGCACGCTACCAGGACGACGGCGTCATGGCCCTCAGCCCGCGTTCCTCCTCTCTGCAACACGGGTGGTCCCTGTGGGAGTGCTCAGAGGTATTGGTGCCCCTACCACCTTCCATCTGCCCGGCTTTTCCACCAGGGAAAGGGGTGGGGGGAGTCGGGGGAGCACGGGAACAGCGGGCCAGAGGACAGGGTTCCCCCAGCCTTTCCCCTTCTGCAAACACAGCTCCACCCTGTCCCCCAGCTTCCCTCGGGGTGCGGTCTGGCCAACAGGATGAAAGCTAATGCGATCTGTACGACTCCCAGGTCTGGGCACTGACCATCGGCAAGTCCTTCCCCCTCCGATGGCCCGGCCAGGGGTCGGGTGGTGGGAGACGCGGGGACCCCCGGGGGGACTGCAGGTGCATAGAACGGAGGAAGGGCTGGGTCTCGGACCCCACCGGGGAAGAGAGCTGCGGGCCTCGCCCACATGGGGCGGTACGTGACATAAACTTGTTTCTCATCTGAGTCTGACCACTTTCCGGATTCATCTCTTACAGCTGTTAACCTGCCCGATCCGACATCGCTGAGCTGAGCGCCTGCGCTGTCCTGGTTAGACCCCCTCCCGCGAGGCCCTGACTGACGTGGGTGTTAGCTCAGGGGGACAACGAGGGCCAGGGAGGCTCACGGGAGTGGTGGGACCCTCTCGTCCACCATCATGAATGTGGCCAGTGGCAGGGCCCCAGCCGGGTCCCGCCCGGGTGACGGGCTCCAGGCACGTGACCTCTGCCCTCCCCTCCTCATCCATTCACTCCGGGCGTCTCCCCTTCTGACCGATGCGGCCTTCAGTCTTTCAATATAAACACTTCATTTTCTTTTTCATCTGTCCTTCCCATCGGGACCGCTGGGATGACTGACCCCTGGGTCACATTCATCTCTTAGCCTCGCCCCCCCCCCGGACAAAGGAGCCCAGAGCTGCAGAGCCAGCGCGGCTGGCTGACCCACTGGGCGCTGGACACAGGCTCCGGCTGTGCGGCGTCTGAACGCAGTGTCGGGGGTGACGGACCCCAGAGCCAGCAATACCGAGGAGGGAAAAGCATCCCCCAAACTGTCAGCGAGCTTCAGGGTGGAGGCGGCCCCCCCACCCCCGCTGCCGCCGCCAGGGACCCCCCCCCGGGGGGGGGGGCTGTGCACACTGGTCCACGGGAATTCAGAAACAATGTTTGCTTTCTTTACCCTTCAGTTTCCTGTTTTTTTTAGAAGTCATCTCCCAACATAAGGGTATATGTGCATCATTTATAAACAATACTGATACATGGTCAAATTCTTCTTCGGATGGTATATAATCAAAGGAAAAAAATAAAATGAAGACCGATAAGGCTAGGGAACAAAGTGGGTCTCCTTCAGCAGACTTCAGCACGGTGCGATGGGAAATAAACCCACAGAACTCCCCTCCTCGGTGTACACAGACTTCCCGTCTCCACAGGAAAGAGCCTTACTCGGTCCAAATGATACAAGAATGGGTCTTCACAGAAGGTTAGAGGCCTCAGATCAAAGGAGAGACGGAGGCTTCTAACACAAGGCAGCACACCCAGCGAGTGAAGCGCAGTATCAGACTCACTGGGCGGCGAAGTTGGAGCCAGAAGGCCGGGCAGGGTGGAAATTCTGCTGAGAAGCTTCATTATTCAGGTTAGCTTTGCTTTTTAAGGCCTAAGTGGAAGGAACAGACGTCGTCCTGTGTACTTTCCAGGAGAAAACTTCTAGCCGAAGTGTTCAACGTTCAGTAAAATCAGCTGGGTGGTGACGAATCCCATGTCATCCCTGAGGCCTGCTCTCTGTCAGGTCTCCTGACCCACCAACCTGAAGCCACTGACTCCGAGAGACGGTGTGTGTGTGGGGGGGGGGGACGGACAGGGACACGTGTCCACCTTCCCCACGCCCCTACCCCCCTTGTCCGTGAAGGCTGCAGCAGATGAGCAAATCTGCTCCAGCTGCAACTTCCCCGGGGCTCTGCCCACCCCTTAAACGACGAGTTATTCCTCACACCGTCTCAGCCCCTCCCTTTAAAAAGGTAGGTTTTCCCAAGCCCGGCCCCCACCTGGCGGGGCGTGGAGTGCAGAAGTGCCCAGTTGACTACGCGTGTCCCTCCCCAAGCAAGGCCAGGTGAAGCCGGTTTGAGCAAATCAATAGCCCTCGCTCCAGGCGGCAAAAACAATACTGCCAAGAACGTGTTTCTGATCCCGAGTAATTTTTACACACACCCGCGACCCATCCTGAGATGCGCACCACTCCCGAATGGGAAAAATAAATACAGTCACGGGGAAAAGGTGAATCTTCTCCTGAACGCCACGTTCAGCTCCTCCCACCACCCGGACACGGGGTCAGAACCAACTTGCAGGATCAGCCCTGCAGAGACGCCCCTGTGTGGAGCCGCCTGGTGGAGGGAGACCCCGCGGCCCGTGCTCCCCTCCCTCCCCAAAGGCCGTCCACCTGCCCCCTCCGTGGCGCACCCCCACACACACACACACACAGGCAATGGAATTTTTTTAGGACCTACCCAGCTCCCATCACAGCAAATGACAGGAGCCTCCCGAGAAATGCAGACATGCTGTTCTGACAAGCTTGTCCCCGCCCCAGGTTGATTCCAGCAGAAAACTAGAGAAAGTTCCGAGAGCGTTGGTCCCCCTCAGCCCCTCCCTGCAAACGGACCCCCCCCCCCACCCCGCACCGCCCAGACCTCCCTGCACGCAGACCCCACCCCCCATCCTAGGGGTCGTCACCCCGACTCGCCCCGCACTCTCTCCGCTGCCTTCGCGCGGCAGATGCCGAGACTCCAGCGGCCAGCAGCGGCCCCAGCCTCCGGCGGCCCGAAGGCGCCTAGGCGCACGGACTGCGCTGAGCTGCCTAGTTTCCAGGCACTGGACACCCCGAGTGGCTCAGGGAGCCCCGGCGCCCGCTTCCTGCGACCCCCGCCCCGGTCCATACCTGTCACAACCGGAAAATACAGACACGAAGCACGGAGGGACGACGCGCGCGGGGCCCGCGCCTTCCCCTCCTCGAGCGCCCGCGGCTGGGCGTCCAGCCGGGAGATTGGCGCGTCCGCGGAGTCGGGGTCGGGGTCGCCGGAGGAGCGCGGGAAGCCCCCACCTCCAGAAGAAAATGCAAATGACCCCCATCTCCCTCCGCAGAGCGGGTCGCAGGGACACGCCACGGAGCGGGGACGCAGCGGGTGGCCGGCACGCAGGGCTCCTCCAAAGCCGCGTGTTCCGACACCGCTGTCCCCACGGCTCCTGCCTTCGCGTCCCAAGTCCCGGGCACCGCAGCCCAAGTTCGCCGCCCGCACCCCAGCGGCGCGCCAGCCAAGCGGAGCCGGGTACCGACAGGGTGACGCCGGGAATAAGCCGCGCCCGGGTGCAGGGGGCGCAGCCTGGCCCGGTCGGGGGCCGATCCCGAGGTCCCCGCAGCAGGATGTGCTGCGCTCCTGCTGTGACGGCGCCTCGCAGCGCAACAAACTTACTTCCTGCCGGAGGAGCAGGGTGGCCGCGGGATGACGGCGACGGCGCCCGGCCTCCTCCCGGGTTAGGGTTCAGGTCCGGCCGGTGGTCCCGGAGCCCAGGAAGCCAGTCAGTACCGGCCGCCCCCAGGACCATGCCCTGTCCCCAAACCCCAGGGCCGGCCGGCAGCTCGCGCCCCACTCACCTCAGCACCTGCGCGTGGCGCCGCCACAGCCCCAGCGCGGGCACAGTCCGTGGGCCGGCGGGGAGGTGAGCGCTGCCCACTTGCCACCAATCCGGGTGGAACCCGGGGCTCCGTGTGGGGCCGCACTCCCTCCTCCTTGCGCTCTCGGCGGTTCCGAAAACCCGGAGCAGCGTCTCGGGCTGCGGGTTCCTTGTACTGGAGGAGGGGCGCGCGGAGGGGAGGAGCGAGGAAGGAAGGGGAAGGGAGGGGAGGCGCGCGCAGGGGAGGCGCTCACGAAGGGGGACTGGCGCGCGCAGGGCAGGGGAGCGCGCGGAGGAGCGGGGAGCGCGCTGGAGGGAAAGGGGCGCGCGCAGGGGAAAGGACGCGGGAGCGCGCGAAAGAAAGGGGGGCGCGCGGAGGGCCTCGGCCTGCGCGCACCGGGCTGAGCATGCTCGCTGCGCGGGCCTGGAGGAGACGGCCTCACACCTGCCACCCCTGCCCGGGTGAGAGCCCCCCCCCCCCAGCCCGGTGCGCAGAACCCGGGAAGGCGCCCGGCCTGAGCTCCAGGTACCCGAAGACAATCTACCGGGTTCCCAAGCCCGGCGGTAGATTAATGCTGTTTAGCGACTGGGAAGATGCCGGGGCGAAGCCGCCTTCATTTGCAACCTGCGCGTCGGAGCCCAGGGAGGCGCGGCAGGCCGGCGTCCTGAATCCTCGGGCCTCCGGGAGGCGCGGGTCTCTAAGGTGCCCTGGCCTGGGGAACCACAGGCTCTGCTTTAGGGCTGACAACTGTGGAGACTGGAAGGCAAAGGGTGGAGGGATGCCACTGGACTTGGGACTCCCGGAGAGGGGGCTTGGGGAAGGTTTGTCCTTAGGCGGAGGACACTGGCCGGACAGGCGGCGTTCCTGACAGGCAGTCTTACCGTACCTGGGGCCGGCAGCTGGATGGGGCACCACCGAGGGCACTGCGCGAAGAATTGGGGCCAGGGTCCGTTTGCCTTGTGTGTGCGCGCGCGTAAGGAAAGCTTTGTCGTTCAGAAGCATGTGCTCTGGACAGTGAGGCTGCTGTGGTCCTTGTACAGTGTGAATCGACTGTCCGCCCGCAGAAATGGCTCTCTTCACCCCAGCTCCCATCCTCAGGGTGGCCGGAGAGATGGACGGCCGCAATCTTCACCCACCCCATGCTAGGAGCTGGTCTGCGGGGAGCTCCCAGTCCCTGCCCCGCCCCCCACTGCGACCCCCCCCCCCCGAGGCCGCGGGCTCCCGGTGCAAGCGGATCCCGGGGACCCTGCTGACCCGCTGGTGGCCCAGCGCCCTGGGCCTTCAGTTCCACGCGCACAGCTTCTGACCCTGTTCACGACCCCGCAGAGCTACCCCATCTGTTGGGCAGAAAAGGTGATAACCAAAAAACTATGTTTAAACTACTTTAGTAAGAAAACAAACACATTCCCACAAATATACGCAGCCGCCTGGTTAATTCACAGTGTTTCCTGTATTGCTGGAGGTTTTTTTTTTTTTTTTTAAATTCCTATTCAGGAAGTGGCACATTCGGACGGACGTGGTGGTTGGTAGGTGGTGTTGCGGTCACATTTTTTACCCCTCAAAATCCTTCCTTTTCCTGCTGGGATTTATGCTAAGGAAGGGAACTCTTATTGGATTTCCCCCCTGATTTCTTGACTGACTCACCTTGGAGAGAGATCTCAAGCTCCCGCCACCCCCTGTGAGGTGAGGTGCGCTTCACACACACAGGCACTTGTGCGCAACTGAAATGTTGGGAACACCGTTGTTTTTCCTGGTGAGTAACTAGTCAAGGTGAACTGTCTCCACTCACTGTGAAGGCTTCTGTTTTTCTGTCAGACTAGGCCTTTAGAATGTAATGTTTGTGCGATTATTTTTCTGCACCGAGTCAACTAAAAATAAAAATGCCTTATTTGCAGTAAAAATATGTAAACCCCCCCTCCAAAAAAAAGAAAGGCTGCCCAGAACCTCTCCAGAAAAAGAAATTTCTTCCTATATACCTGCATACTCTTAACATATTCAGGTAAAAAGAAAAAAAATTAGACTCAAAATGGTATCATTTCAGAGAATAAACTGGGCTGTCACATTCTCCCAAAGAGACTGCAAACGGAAGTAATTTTCAAAGTGTTATGAAGATTTCGGTCCAAGCCCCCTGACGGTGTTTCTAAATTCAAAGTTTAATATTTTGCCTCAGTTCTTCCCTTGAGCCCCCCCCCCTTCCGTGTCTACTGCAGGCCAGGGGCGTGTTCTAGCAGGTGCCCAGAAACTGGCGATGGCCAGAACTCGGACTCCGCGGCACGGTGCCCCCCTAGCTGGGAAACTGGGCATTCTGCATCCGGAGAGACAGATCTGGGTCAGCGAGGGGCTGTCAGTTACAGGAGATTATGCTGAGAGGCATTTTTTTTTCTTCGCCAACAGGGCTGCATGGTTCAGCACCCCAGCGGGCTCAGCAGCCACACCCCCACGCCCCCACCCTCCCCCAAACATTTCCCTAGAACAGCAGCTATTTTAAAGGAGACCGAGAATCCAGTCCCTTTCTTCCACCCCACGGGGAGATGTGAGGCTCAGCGGCTCCCTCTCCCCCAAGCTCCGGGGAGTCAGGAGTCTGGAATGTCCCTAGGAAAGCCAGCCCAGCCCGGAGATGAGAATGGTTTATTTTGACGACAACATCCTCACACGTGTGTCCCTGCACATCTGCATATCCGGACCCTGGCTAGGTGTCAGTTCCTTGCTCTGGGAAGCTGTCACTGGGATTTTAGGCAGGGGGACCCTGAGGGAGGTGTTCCAGAGGAATCCATAGAGGCTGCCAGCAGCCAGCAGCCCGCTCCGCGCCCTGCCCTGAGTCTGGGCTCTGTGTCAGTCAGTCCAGAAACGAGCAGCTGCCTCTCCTGTATCTGCAGATCGCCACCGTCGCCACGCAGAGTGAAACGGCAAACGGCCTCAGCCCGTGCGGCTTGTGGAGCGTGCGAGACGCACCCCGCCCCATACATCTTCCCCGTAATTATTTACACGTCTGCCTGTGTGAAGTTTTACTTCCAAGTCTTCTAATACAGGAGGATCTATGTGGACACAAAGTCACCTCTTACGCTGATTAAATCAGTCTGAACGAGGTCTGATAACTCTTAAGGGAAATCAACCCTGAAAACACTTTTGATTTTTCTTTTTGGAGACGTGGGCGGAATGCGTCGTCAGGTTGGACAGAGGCCGCCTGCATGCGTGCGGCCCTGACGGGTCCAGGAGGGTCGTCGCCCTGTCCACTCTTGCTGTCCCTGCGCCAGGCACCTGGGGAGGGAGGAGGCAAACACACAGCAAATGCAAACACCACCCTCTCTGCTGGGAGGGGCTTGAGTGTGACCCAGCGGGGGGGGGGGGGCTCAACCAGAGAAAACAGGGGTCTAGCTTCCCTGTGTCAGGTGCCTGGCTAGATCTCCGGGTACAAACCAGCAAGTGCTTTCTACTCCGTCCTTGGAACTGAGTTTAGATCCACTTTAGATCCACTTTAGTCTGGTGGATATGGGGGGGGGTGTTGTTGGTTTTGGGTTGTTTTTTTTTTTTTTTAAAGAACGTTGCAGTCCAGCCTAACCGCGCAGAGCTGAGGTCAGGACATTCTGACCAGCCTTCCAAAGCACCCTCCCCAGCGATTGTGTTAAGTGACAGACAGACGCCTGAGGTTCAAGCTAAGGACATCGAAGTAATAATGGCCGCCTAGTGGGAGAGTGACACTGGCTTTCAAAAGCCCCTGCTAATGGCCAGGGAGGCGGGACGGGGCTGACAGCTCCTCAGAGGAAGGGAGAAGCCGGACACCCCAGCCCAGAGGCCTTCATGGACTGGCCGGGCACTGAGGCTGATGGGGGAGGAGTGGGCAGCCACCAGCCCCGCCCGGTCCCCTCCCCTGGGACACGCCCACATGAGAGTTCTGGAGGGTTCTGCTTTGCGGAGAAGTGCCCGCGTGGGTTTCCCCTGCTCACGGCGGCCGTGTGCTGTAGTCACCGTGAACGCCGAGTTGGGGCATCCTGAGACCTTTGCTCCTGGGGAGAGAGGTTGTGTTCCTGTGAGCCCGTCGTGGGGACAGGGTGTTTCCCTCATCCATAAAAGACTGGCTCTGTGGTCGTCCGGGCGTCTCTGCTTAAAGACACCCGAGTTCATATGTGTTGTGCGTTCACAGACACGGAGCTCACCGCCACGCTCCGTCCCTCCTGCCTGCGCAGAGCTTCCCCACCACGCGGGTTTCCTCTGGAAGACCCAACACCAGCTTCCGCCCTCGGGAACTCCGGACAGCACTTCAGCACGAAACACTGGGCCCTTTGCAATGAACAGATCGCCCATAAAGCCATGAAGGCACAAACATTTGAAAGCTGTGGCAGCTAACAGACTGTGAAAAGGGGAGCTCCTGACAACATGAGAGGGAAGACGGGGGGGGGGGCTTCGGAGACATCCAGCAGGAAAGTGGCCACTCATACTTCCCCCTGCTCTGCACGTGTCCACGAATGACCGGCCGTGAATGTGCCACAAGTCCCGACTCAGGGATTGCAAATGAATTTTAGCCAGCAGGCCAACGTGCAAATGCGGACTCTGCGAATAATGGAGAGGCCCGTGCCCCATAGCCCCTCTAAGTGACAAGCCACATTGGGCCATACGGTGTTAACAACGGATGAGAAACATGGTTTAGAAAGGAAGTCCTGGGCGGTCAGGAGGGGGAGCCCTCAGGGCCTGGGGCCAGCTGGGATCCCAACTGCAGGAAGATCTACGTGCCAGCACAGCTCCCCTGTGTCCTCGTCTGCTCTGTGTCCCCTTCCTGTCCCCTCTGGGCCCTCGTGTCCGGTGTGCCATCAGAGCACATGTCCTGAATTGCGATTCTCTGTTGTTCCGGGATAAGCCTGTTTTGAGGGAGAAACATCTGGCTGTCTGTGTTTAAGGCCCGCGATGGTGTGTGAGCCAGTTTACAGGTACTTCACACTCAGTCGTTTTAGGAAGACGATATTGGGGGGGAAGGGGTGTGTGTGCCTGGTACCATCAAAAACGGTCTTCCGCCAGCTTCTTCAACTATTGGTTACAACCACAGAGGGGCTTTCTGTGTGTTACACACCACAGTGGCTTTGATGACTCTGTTGTTCCTTCATGAATTACAACCCAGGAAGTTGTTCACAAAGTAAGATTGTAACCAGGAATAAATACACTGTATCACTGATAACAAGGATAGGGGTCTAACCAGCTGTGCAACAGAGCTAAGTAAGAATATACGAACAAAGTCAGCCTATAAAAGAATTTCTGTAAAACGTACGGTCCAGTTTGTTGCTCTGATGACCATGGTTCAATGCCACCACTTAGTGATCGCAGTGACCTATTCTGTAACGAATCAGAAGTCTGTAGTCAATCCTGGGCTTTCGCCTCTGGCCAGGGTCTCGTTACAGTATCAAGGGAATGTTCCCGTAGGCCGACGCACATCAGGGTTAAGTCGGAGCAAGCAGCATCAGCATAAGCAGAGACAGGTGCCCCCCTCCTTCCACGGCCCCCACCACGCTGAGGCGGGCAGTTCTGATTCTCGCTCAAGGCCAAGAGGACAGCCTGGCTGTGGCGGTCTGTGCACACCTGTCCCAGAGGACACGGCCCCTAGCTTATACCTCACAGGCCAGCTTCAGCGCCTGTAACAACCGAGGAGACACGTCCCGACCCTCAGATCCGCCCGCTCCTCCGGGAGACGCGCTGGCCTTCCCCCCCCCCCCCCCCCCCCCCCCCCCCCCCGTGATCCAAGTCCCCCCAGCAAAGACGCCCCACCCCTCCTCTGGGCTCCTTTGTTCCCGTCTGTTCCTTCCCTTCCCCCTCCTCCTTCTAAGACCCCTGCCTGCACCCGGGGGCGGTGGGTTTTGAGGACAGGAGCCCCCCCCCCCCCCCCCCCCCCCCCCCCCCGTCTTCTCAGGTGGCCGGTGACACTTGCATAGACCGCTTTCCCTCTCCTCCGCACCTGTGTGCGTCACTGGTTTCCATGGTGACAGACAGCAAGGGGGAGGGGCACCTGAGGGTCATATTTCTGGTTTGCAGACCATCTCAACGCCTGAGGTCAAGTTAAGGGTAAAAAGCGAGAGGGAGGTGAGGGCAGTGAAGAGTGTGTCTTTCTAGGAACTCAGGAGCCTGGTTTGGGCCCCGGGACGACGTCCGCTGAGCTGAGAAACGGGAGGGACGACTGTCCCTGTGACGGCTCAGGGTAGAGGAAACCGTCCTGGGCTCCCAGGGCTCCGTGGGATGCCACCCATCGAATGCCCCGCTCCCTGAGGGGCACCGGGAAGGGAGACAGTTCGTGGACAAACGCTCCAAGCGCAGCATATTGCAGGACAGGGCCCCTAGCAGGACAGGTCACAGGACGTGTCACAGGACGGCCCCCCGGGGTCCATGTTTTCTGGTATCAACGCCCGCGTTTAATGCCTTTATTTAAATGTGAGACGCGTTGAGCCACTGTTGCTGACTCGCTGAACGGACGGGGGTCACTGTCACATTCAGGTGTTGGGGACCGAAATATAAACAGGGTGTTTTTTACAATCTGGAGATCTTGAGGACAGAGGTGCTGGGCCCAACCCCCACCTCACCTGCCCAGTTAACAGAGAGCCACACCTGATTCTCTCTCATCCCACCCATGTTCTCCGGAAGAGGCTGGAAGCTAGTTTCTTACTGGTGTAAAGTTAGATCTAAATGGTATGGTGGGGGTTGTCTTTGAGTTGTCTTGGAAACAATTGAATTGCTAAAGATCACGTTTTTTTTTTCTCTGAATAAAGACTGATGCGCTTTGGGGAGCAGCCATGTTACAGTAGAGGCTGTTCACCGTGCCGTCCTCCCAAACCCATCTGTATGTATATATCTGTAAGTCTCTGTCCATCATGTATTCAATTCCATACCTTTTCCCGTGCGAAGACCCCATAATAGACCCGTCGAGGCTGGACCGCGGCAGTCAGGCTCCACAGAAATCCAGTGTGGCTTCCGTGTCGGTGGGTGTTCTTTGTCTCTGAGGTCACCAGCTTCCAGGTGGTTGGTGAAGGGACCCACTCAGTCTGTGGAGAGGTCCACACGGCAGACAGCGAGGTCCAGCCGGCAGTCGTGGGGGTGTTTACAGGTGGATGCCCCACCACCACACACACACAGCTGCGGGCTTGAGCCAGGAAGCAGAGTCTCAGCCCCCTCAGAAAGTCCTGGGATGATGACCTCACTGACCTTCCTGAGAGACCCTCAGCCCAAAGCACCCTCACAAGGAGGACCTAGGTTCAAGACCAACAAAAACATTCAATAGTTAGTTACTTTCAGCCCCTCGGTTTTGTTATAATTTGTTGCGTGGCAATAGACAGGCAGTGTACCCCCGAGATACTCTGACTGGACAGGTTTGGGGTGCATGCGAGTCACCGTCCACTCTGCTGAGAGCCCTGGTATTTAGAGATGCAAGAGCCACCAAGGAAGTAGGGACTTTATCAAATTCTATCTATATTCACAAAAGCACAACCGAGTACTTCCTCAAGTATTTTCCTGCGATCCCGGCAGTTCTAACATCCTCTGCTTCACTTACAATGTGCCCTGAAATTTTTTTTCCTATCACTTAGATTTCTATGCACCTTAATTTTAAAAAGCTGCTTAATATACTATTTTAGATACTACAAATTAATTCTCAATTGTTGAACCAATTGTGTTATCAGCCATCAGATTAAACAACACTTTGCTAAACATACTGAAGTTGAGTTTTACACATATCCTTAATCATTTCCTTAGAATAATTTATCCAATTTGAACTACCAGGTGGAAATGTTCTGTGGTTTTGCTCACTCTTTATTATAAGATTATCTTTGGTAAATATTCATCATATCCAATAATTCAAGGTAGGGGAGAGCTCTAGATCTTGTTCCCCCACACCCTCAAAATAATGTGGTAAATTATAATAGTAGAAGAATCGAGGCAAGATTCTGCACACATAGAAATACAGCCAGCAGACATAAGTATATATCAAATGCAAATTATAAGCTCAACAAAGTCCAAACTTTCTCTCCAACACCCTTCGAATGAAAGATTCACTAAAAGCACATGCTACACAATTCCAAGGGCAGGGCTCAGTTAACATTCTAATTAGAGTCAGGCAACAAATCCTCTGAAAATTAGTGCTCAGCCCAGAAGTGATTGCAATCACACGTACAGGGCACCCGCCCTAGGAATCCAGGCTGCCGGGCTCACCAGATTCTTAAACTTCGTTCGGCATTGGCGAAAATCACTGCGATATTTCTAGTCAGGCCCTATTCTGAGCACCGTTAATTTCACCAGTGAGTAATCATTGCTACCTTCAATTAGGCCAATTAACAAAGCTTTTATCATTGATCTTAAACAAAGTTAATTGAATCTCATGTGGGTTTCTGGTAAAGGCTTTCCGATGCTAAGTACCCACCTCTGGAAAAGTTTTCTGATTAGAGAACTGCAAATATGTATCAATATTAACTGACGAGAGCAAGAGGGTGCAAACCCACACACACACACACACACACACACACACACACACACACACGGCAAACAGCCATACAGCACACTACTCTTAACATTTTAAAAAAGATTGAACACAACATGGCAAAATTATGCACAGTTTAATATCATGTTTATTCATTTTGCCAAAATTTTGTGTCAGTTTACCCTGTCGGCAGTAGTATGTTTTCTCAGTTTCTTGCATACTTGCTAACCGAGTAATGTGATTTTGTTTCTATCTTTTCTGATTTGTGGACATAAAGAGTTTCTCTTTTTCCTTCCTCACCAGTGAGATTAAAGTTTCTACATATGTTTGTTAATGTGCATTTTATGAGACGCCAGTCTGTGTTCTCTGATCACTTACTGCAGTGTTCCTAGAGATCTGTCAACGTTTCCGGTGCACTTCAGACAACAGAATGTTAACCTTTGCAAATGTTTCCTCCTGTTTACTTTCTAACTTTAGAAATACACAACATTTTACATTCTTATATAATCAGATCATTTTTTTCCCCTTATCTCTCTTTCTTCCCCTGCTGTGTGTAGATATAATCGACAGACAACGTTGCATAAGTTTAAGGTATATAGGTGATGATCCGATAGACATACGTATTACGAAATATTTACCAAAAGGTTAATGGACACAGTCTTCGCCTCAGGTAACTACCATTTTACCATTTTTAAAAACTGTTGTTATAGTGAGATCATTTAAGATTCCCTCCCTCATCGACGTTCTTTTTTTTAATTATTAAGTGAGAGGGAAGAAGGCAGAGAGACAGATTCCCTTATGTGCCCTGACTGGGATCCACCCAGCAAGCCCCTTACAGGGTAACTCAGGTGTTCTGCCCATCTGGGGCATTGCTCCATTGCTTAGCAACTGTGCTATTTTAGCGCCTGAGGCAGAGGCCATGGATCTACCCTCAGCGGCCGGGCCAAGCCATGGTTGCAGGAGGAGATGAGAGAGAGAGGGGGAGAGAGAGACAAGCGAGAGGGGTAGGGGTGGAGAGCACTTCTCCTGTGTGCCCTGACCGGGAATCAAACCCAGGACATCCACATGCCGGGCAGACGCTCTACCACTGAGTCAACCAGCCACAGCTTCTCACCGACTTTCAAGTATGCGATACAGTACTGTTAACTAGTCACCATGCGGCCTATCAGATCCTGGGAAGTTACCCCTCTTACTTCTTACCTTTCAATCTACATTCCCACCAACAGTGCCTCGGGGGGCTGTTTTCTCCTCATCTGTTACCCCATGCCTTTATGATGACAACCATTCTAATATATCTCATTATGCTTTTGATTTGCATTTCTCTGATGATTAGTGACATGGAGTATCTCTTTATCTACCTGTCGACCATTGCTAGGTCTCCATTGGAAAAATGGCTCTTTAATTTCTCTGCCAACTATTATACATTTTTTTTTCTATTTCTTGCCTCAGATCTGCTTACTATACTTAGGTGTCCTGATGCTGTATTCATATATATTTACAATTGTTGTATCCTTTTGATATACTGACCCCTTTTATCATATAATGGCCTCATATTTATTGTTACAGTTTTTTACCTAAATGTCTATTTTGTCTGATACAAGTATAGCTATCCCCTGTTTTCTCTCTGTTTGCATTTGTGTGAATGTATTTTTCATCCTTTCACTTTGACTTATGTGTGTTCTTAATCTGAAGTGCTGGTCTTGTTTCTTTTCTTTTATCCATTCAGCCACTCTATGACTTTTGATCAGAGAATTTAGTCCATTTATATTCACAGTAGTTATTGACAGATAAGGACTTACTAATGCCATCCTGTTGTTTCCTGGCCTCTGTATACCTCTGGTTCCTCTCTCACTGTTTTCCTTTGCGATCTGACGATATTCCAGGGTGGTTTTTGCGATTCCCTCTTTACCTATTTTGCGTACACTGTGGGGTTTGCTTTGCGGTCACCCTGAGGCTTACATAAAACATCTTATAGATATATAACAGTCTATTGTGTTTTTAGTCTCTATATTATTTATTTCTTCCCTACTCTTGATTATTTTATTCTCTCTAACACTGGGCTTTGTTTAGTCTTACTTTTCTAGTTCCTTGACGTGTAGACTTAGGTTGTTTCTTTGAGACCTTTCTTGTTTCTTGAGGTAGGCATGCATGGCTGTGAAATGCCCTGGTGAGACTCTTTTTGGCTGCAGCCCCGACATTTTGGCCTGCCACATTTCCACTCTCAGTGGTCTCCAGGTGTATTTGCTTCCTGCTTCAACTTCTTCTTTGGCCCTTGGTCGTTTAGCAGCACAGGGTTTAACCTCCACGGGCCTGTGTTTTCTGGTTCCTCGTGGAATTAACTTCTAGTTTCTTCACACTGTGTTCAGAGAAGATGTCAGCTCTGACTTCCATCCTCTCCAATGTGTTAGGACTGGTTGTGTGACCTCACATCTGCCCTGTCTCGGGAAGTGTCCCGTGAGCACTTGCAGGAGCTCCCGCTGGTGCTGAGGGGTGCTGACCTGGAGGTGGGGGGGCCAGCTGCCAGCTCACTGTCCCCCCCCCTTTTCTGTGCAGTCACTCTGGGGTTTGCTGCCGTTACATTGTGTTACCGGAGCTTCTAAAGTGGACTCCTGAGCTCTCCCAGAGCGATTTCTGTTTGGGGGTTCCTGTCTCGTTGTTAACCTTTGTGAGGTCACCGAGGCCGGGATCTCCTACTCCGCCTCCCTCTCCTTACATGTCTATCTGCGATGTCTTATTTTTAAACTGCTCAGAAAAAAAAAACCAACAGTCACATTGAAAGTGAAAATGATTTTTGAAACATGCAGACACATTGAAAGCTCTAGAAGTAGATTTAAGGGCACACATCAAGTAAAGAAACATTTGTTCAAGAAAACATCATAAACTCAGCAGGCACAGAGAGAGCCTGTGACCTCTGACTCATGACCCCCTCCCGCCAGCTCAGCCTGACATCAGCTTCACTCCACGCGGAGTGAGGAACACAGGCCTCCTTTCTTCCTGCCACGCCAGGCTCCTGGGGGAAGGATATGGTCTCTTTCCGGGAGCGGCAGGCCGTGAGCATTTCTTACCTTCCTCCCCACTCCCCGGGACTGTGGCTGGTGACAAGCTGAGGGCGGCTGAGGAGTCTGGGTTACCCTCCTGTGTCCCTCATGGGGCGGAGGCTGGGTCTCTGCCGTGACAGGCTGAGCATACTGCCTGCCCCCAGTCACGGCGGCCCCTGCCTATCTGACCTCAAGAGAGGTCAGTCTCGAATACCTGGGGCCACTGTCCCCACCCCAAACTCTCCTACATCTAGGGGACCACTCAGAGTGAACCGTGTCACCGTCCCCGTGGCTCTGGGCTTTTGCCCCGGGGTGAAGGAAGCCGTGAGAATGGAGTGTGCCCCTATGCTTTCTGAAAAACAAAAGCAACAAGGTATTGAGTTTGTTTAAAGAGTGCGAGGAAGTCCAGCTGCAAGGCTGCACCCAAGATGGTGGAAAGGAGGCAGGCGCCTTCGTGAAGGATCGTAGGTCCACCTCAGGCCAGTCCGTTTGCCTGGGAGGGACAGCCAGCAAGAGCCTTCCCGGCTCAGAGCAACCCTCAGACCTTGTCCTCAAACGTGCCCTCACAAAGGAACCCAAGTTCCCTGGGATCGGCCTCCGTCTGGGAGCGGTTCTGTCATGGGGGTTGTTAGACACCATAGAACAGCCCGCTGGTGCTCAGCAGAGCTCACAGCTGGGCGCGACCAGGAAAACAGAGAGTGTGAAGAGATGCCCCCTGAAACCACTGTCACCTGGTGGGCCGTGCCCGTGCCGGGCCTGTGCCCTCTGAGGAGCGCCCGGAAGCATTCCAGTGCGAGGGACGTGACCGCACGTGGCCCATCCGATCAGCGATCAGCGGCTGAACAAGGCAACAGGCACACAGAGGGGGTCTTCCACCCTTGCTACGATATAGCACCTAAAATATCCAGTTTGCAACAAAACGATTACAAGGCATCGAAAGAATCTGGTAAATGGGATCTGTACGACACAGAGAAAAAGGAGAAAAAAAAAAAAGCAGCAGCTCACAGAATTTGCCCAGGAGAGGGACCCAATGTCAGACGTGGGGGCAGAAGACTTCAAAGCAGCCGTGGTAACCATGTTCACAGCACCTCACAGGAAGCACGGCTCAGGGAGCTAAGGGCGGGGCCAGCAGAGCGAGGGTGTGAATCACGAGTCAGAAACAGAGAGAAGAACCAAGGGGCATCCCTTCTGGCGACGAAAATAACCAAAATGACATCTGAACAGCAACAATCAGAGCAGCATTAGTTACAACGAACAAAAGTGGAGCCGACCCAGACGTCCACCCAATGCCCAATGATGCAACAAAGAAACAAACCCTTGTGTTCCACCTAATATGTTATTTGGCCACAGAGAGGAATGAAGCAATGATACTGGACACAGGGTGAAAGAACTGAGAAAACACACTGAATTAAAGATGCAGGCCACTGAGGCCACGCCGATTATACGGTTCCAGTCCTGTGAGATGTCCAGGGGGTGGGAGGGGAGGGGAGGAGAGGGAACGTAAAACAATACAGGACTTCCCATAGGGTCGGTAGAATGTTGCACAACTGGTTTTGTTACTCTTTGCGCAACTATGTGAATATACCAAAAACCAAATGTATAGCGTGTGAATTAGATCACAATAAAGCTGTTACCAAAACACAAAACCAAAAAAAAAAAAAAACCCCTCTGTTTTCATTCCAAGGGACACAGAGAGGCACCGATATTTTCTCCTACCCTACTTAATGCTTTTCGTTAAAGGATGTCTGTCCTTAATTCATCTGGCATTCATGCAATTTATGGGCGACTTTCTTTTTTTTTTTTTTAACTGTATTTTTGCTTATTAAACAATGAACCCATGGTCCCAATACCGTGGCATCGGGGCAGTTTAGCCATAATGTTGTCAACTGTACTTTAGTAAAAGAAGTAAGGTTGTCTTTTGAATTAGGTCAGGGGGAAAATGCTCCCTGAAAAGAACACAATTAAGATTCTAAAGAAAATATCTTCAAGAAACAGCACTCGGCGGGAAACATTTTGCTCAAAGATCTTGCTTTGAGGAAGAGTCAGTGTGAAACGAAAGGTGACTAACCCTTGGCAAAGCAGCAGCTTCCCGAGGAGTCGAGAGTCTAATTACTCTCCCGAGAGTGCCCAGCACCAACGGAGCAGCGGCGGCAAGAGGGTGGAGGGGCGCTCAGTGCTAAGGCGTTTGCTGCTGAACGAAAAATAACAGCCATCAGGCCCTGGCCGGTGGGCTCAGTGGTAGAGCGTCGGCCTGGTATGTGGAAGTCCCGGGTTCGATTCCCGGTCAGGGCACACAGGAGAAGCTCCCATCTGCTTCTCCACCCCTCCCCCTCTCCTTTCTCTCTGTCTCTCTTTTCCCCTCCCCTCCTGCAAGGCTCCAGGGAGCGAGTTGGCACCAGATGCTGAGGATGACTCCATGGCCTCCGCCTCAGGCGTTAGAAAGAGCTTGGTTGCTGAGCAACAGAGCCCCTAGCTGCTTTGCTGGGTGGATCTCAGTTGGAGTGCATGTGGGTGTCTGTCTCTGCCTCCTCATCCTCTCACTAAATAAAAATAAAAATAAAAATAAAATAATAACAGCAATCATGCATGGTCTGTCTTTCTAAGAAGTCTGTTTTCAACATTCTGAAAAGCTGGTTCATTATCTTGATAAAGTCTGACATGTACTTAACTATGGGCCACGTTGCCCCCCCCCAGCTCTGGGAGCAGAGACACCCCCCCCCCTCCATCGCGGCCCATTTCTGTGCCTGGAGCAGTTCTTCAGTCTACTGTCGGAGGCTCTTAGCTCCGCCCCATGAATGCCATTCCTTCTCTACATGAAATGGTCCATGTTACAGCAAGAGAGATTTCCAATCCTTCCTCCCACAGAAAGTGACAAGCTCAGGGGTCACCTTTTATTGAACAGCCTGGATATTATAGTCTCTGTCTTTTTTAGTTCAAACAAGTAGTGTCTGGATTTTTTTGGGGGGGAAGGTTGGTTTTTTTTTGTAAATGTTAACGCTTTTAACAACTTTATGGGTTTCCTTTAAAGTTTTTAGGGGACATTCCAAAACTCCAAAGCCCCACGCACAGAATTTTCAGAACGGATCTCTCCCTCCTTTGGTCACGTCAGACCGCTGCGAGCAAAGGTCTTAACCCCCTTTCGTCCAGCTCGGCGGGGCTGCCGGTCACCTTCTCAGACCGTCGTGGGGTCTGAGGAAAGGAGCTCAGAGCCCCGCTCCTGACTGGCTTTGCACTCCGAGCCTCATTCTGGCTCTGAGAATACTGCGCTGGCTGGAAGGACGGGTAATGAGACACAGTTGCACTTCCCAGCCCGCAGAGCCCGCCCAGGCCTATTTCCTCCACGCTCCCTCCGCTCTCCAGCTGACACTGACACTGACACTTCCAGCATTCAGTGACAGATTGCCTCGGGCAGACACACAAATTAAGTACATTTTCTGAATCACTCCGGGTCACCCTCTCACCTGCGCGGAATAACACCGGTCACCTTCCTGCCTCCCAGGGACGCTTCCTCGCTCCCCGTCCACTTCAAGTCCCCAGCCTTCTCTCAGCACCGGATTCCAGAGCCGGTGGCACTTGTTACGTGTATATTATTGCATCGCCACCATACCTTCAGATCCTAATCTCTGTATCCGTTACCTGCTGCTGCTTCACGAATTACCCCCAAAGTTTAATTCCTTAAAACAACAATGGACGTTCCCGCTCCTGATCCCGTGGGTCGGCAGTCGGACTCCTGCCGGTGCGGTCACCTGCCGCTCACCCGGGGACGGGCAGCCACGCGCGTCTGCTGGCCGCTGTTGTCTGTGGGTTGGGCCCTCTCTCCTCGTGGGGTCTCTCACCCTCGGGAAGGCTGGTCCCAGCCCCTGACACGGAGCAGCGTGTGGCGGCCACCGTGCCCAGGCCTCCTAGGTCTACACGCTCAGAAATCCCGCCTCAAAGCTTCTTCCGTATTCTTACTGTCAAAACAGGTGACAAGGAAAATTCCATTTCCACACGGGAAGCCGTGAGTGACACTCCACTTGCTGAGAGATGGAGCAACAGGGCCCGTTGAAAAACATCCCTCCCTCGGGGACGGGAGGGGTGACACACAGGTTTGTTTTCGCAGCCCACCACATCGCCGGCGGAGCCTTGCGCATCTGTGACTCGATGTCTTTTAAGGTTCTGTGAAACTCCCGAGTCACATCTTCCAGGGCAGCTCCGCCCGGCCCTTTCTCCAGCCTCCTGAATTCCACTCATCAGCATGTCCGATCGCCTTCCTGTATTTCCCGTACTTGTCCCTCCTTCTATGGTCTTCTTTCTTCGTGGCTTCTATTTTAATTTTTAAATTTTATTATTTTTTAATCAGTGAGAGGAGGGGAGGCAGACAGACAGACTCCCGCATGCGCCCGAACAAGATCCAACCGGCATGCCCACCAGGGGCGATGCTCTGCCCATCTGGGGCGTCGCTCTGCCGCAATCAGAGCCATTCTAGAGCCTGAGGCAGAGGCCACAGAGCCATCCTCAGCATCCAGGCCAACTTTGCTCCAATGGAGCCTTGGCTGCGGGAGGGGAAGAGAGAGACAGAGAGGAAGGAGAGGAGGAGAGGTGGAGAAGCAGATGGGCGCTTCTCCTGTGTGCCCTGGCTGGGAATCGAACCCGGGACTCCCGCACGCCAGGCCGACGCTCTACCACTGAGCCAACCGGCCAGGGTCTCCGTGGCTTCCAACACCGAGTCTGGACGTTTTCTCCTGGATCCATATTCTAGTTAATGGTTTGTCCCTCCCTCCTGTGTCTAACCTGGTCTCAGACCCACCCGACAAGCTTTGTCTCCACAGGCGTCGTGTTTTCCAATCCAGCTGGCGCTCCACGTCCCCGACCTTCTCCCTCCTGGCAGGTGACGTCCCCCGAGACTGTGCGATGCGGCTCTCAGAGCGCCAGGCTCGGCCTCTCTCCTCAGGGTCGGTCTCCGTGTCTCTCTGGCCTGTTCTTCTGCTTGGCTGTCCTACGATCTCCCCGCCCCCCTCTGTCTGAGCCTTTGTGATTCAGTATGGGACGTTCTCTCTGAAAAGTTGTAGAAATAAGTTGGGGTCTTGGGGGCACGGTCCCCCCCCCATTGAGTAGGTATGCTCACTGGTTCCGGCAGGTGTCAGGAATCAGTGGTTGTCTCCGATGAGCCTGGTCCCCCCGAAGGGATTCCAGTCTGTCGCCACTGCTGTCAGGGAGCTCCACATGGTCCTGGGGGATTTACCAACGTCCTTTTGTCGGGGAGACAAGACTTCCTGTTAGGCTGTTGAACATGCCGGCCACCTTCCCTGTCCCCCTGTCCCCCTGTCCCTCTCCCAGACAAGGCATGGACTTGAAGAGAGAGCAGTCCTGCCCCCAGTTCAAGCTCACCTTCCTGGATCCTCCCCTCTCTTCTTAAACATCTCCGCTGTCTCGCTAGCTCTCTGACGCCTGAAAGGATCCTTTTTGTATTTTCTTTTAACTTTCAATTTGTAATGCGTGGGAGAGGCATTTCGCATTTCCTCACCTGCCCTTTCCCCAAAACGCACATCCTGGGAGGGAGCCTCTATGATTACCGAGTCTTCCTGATTAGGAACTTAACAATGTTCACACATCCGATAAATAAAAGATGGAGGGAAATTGACATGTTTACAGTTCTAGGCTTTCCGTTTCGGTGACGCTCAATTACTTGGCAATTATAGATAGTTATACAAGAGAAAGAAGAGAAAGCAACATCTGCCGAGAACTTTATTCTGATAATTCGGTTCAATTAATACCTATTAAGCACTTATTATGCGTGGAGCAGCCGGCAGGGCAACGGGACGCAGAGACACGTGGACGGCTCAGAGAGGAACCCTCTCTCTGTCCTCGGTCCGCGGGGGTCCGAAAGACACGGGGTTCCCACCTCGTTTGCGTCGTTTCTGTTGAGCATGTGACACGTGAGGGTGATACTTTGGCTCAAAGGGCAGTTCTGCAGAATAAACGTATTGATATCCAAACGTACATATGCATCTCTCTGTCGGGGCGAGGGACTCACCGTGCTGCTGAGCCGGTGACGTGGTGTCTCTCCACAGCGGTCAGGGTCCCCTGTATCGGATCGCTCGGGCCAGCGGCTCAGTGCCAGCCTGCTGGGTCCGGTCCAGTTTACAAAAATAAACCCCTCCCCTTTTTTTTGTAAGGCCGTGGGAAGCTGTGGACGCTCCCCGGTGATTCCCGTGCGTGTTAAACATGGACATCCACCGCCCTGACGGACAGGTGTGCTCCCAGCTCCTTCACAAAGAGCCCTGATCACTTATGCATAAGCCTCCCTGGTCATTTTACCTTCCTCGGGGCTTCAGTTACCATCCACATTCAGATAAATACGAGGTCTCAACTTTCCAATCTCAGCGTTTCTCCCGAGAGCTGCACCTCAGTGTCCATCTGCCTCCTGAGCAGATTCACGCGGGGCTTTCCCGGGAGGACGGGGCAGACTCAGCAACGTCCTCTTCTGTCTCTCTAACTGGTCCATACTCCTCCTCTTGTCCGCGGAGTGAGAGGCCCCAGGGTCCCCCCTCACGTCACCCAAGTCAAACACATAATCTATCTTCCCTTCCTCTCTCTTCTCCATCTATGCATTTGCTCTCTGGACAAAAATCTAAAGTCTGGTTCAGTAGACGTCCTCCATGTGCCCAAAGCAATCCAAGTCTTGCCACGTCCACGGACACCACACTGCGTGTAGATCTCTCTCGGCTGGGTAACAGAACACACACACACACACACACACACACACACACACTCGGCTGCCGGGCTCTGATCCCTGTGACCACAGAATTAGAATCACCTGGCATAATGGTTAGAAATTCATCTTCCTGGGCCCTAGCCTATGCAATTTCAGTTCTGGAAGTGGAGCCGGAATCTTTATAAAAAAATAAACACATCTGGACAAGGATCCTGCAGATGCAAAGTGTGAGAGCCTCCAGCTGGAGCACCGGGCTCTGTCTCTGCAGACGGCACCCAGGGGCGAAGGCAGGAAGACACGGCCACTCAGACACAAGGACGCTGGCGCTCCTCAGGAATGTCAGACGGACAGACAGCAGGGAGATGAGATAACTTCAGCCCTTCACCGTGGGGAGGAAAGGCTGAGACAGACCAGGTCACCAGCTGGCTAGTGCCAGACACAGGAGATGAGGCCAGTGCAGGTGGCCTCCAGTCGAGCACTCTGAGCTGGCCCTCTTGTCCACATATTAAACACCAGAGATTGGCCCTGGCTGGTTGGCTCAGTGGTAGAGCATCATCCAGGTGTGTGAAAGTTCTGGGTTCGATTCCCGGCCAGGGCACACAGGAGAGGCGCCCATCTGCTTCTCCACCCCTCCCCCTCTCCTTCCTCTCTGTCTCTCTCTTCCCCTCCCGCAGCCAAGGCTCCGTTGGAGCAAAGTTGGCCCGGGCGCTGAGGATGGCTCCATGGCCTCTGCCTCAGGTGCTAGAATGGCTCTGGCTGCAACAGAGCAACACCCCAGATGGGCAGAGCGTCGCCCCCTGGTGGGCGTGCCGGGTGGATCCCGGTCGGGCGTATGCGGGATCTCTCTGCTTCCCTGCTTCTCACCTAAGAAAAATACAGAAAACAGAGCTTATTTTAGGTAAAGTGTGTGTGTGGTCTCATTTATTCCCATGGAATGGGAATTTGTTAGTGATACTAAACCACCCAATATTATTATTGCTCATGTAAAACATGTAAGTTTCTCATGGGTTTTTGTTTTTGTAAAAACAAAGATAACAAAAACAAAATGTAGCTATTTACTGAAGTATTTTAGGTCCAAGGTCTTAAAGTCCTTCTGAACAAGCCCAGTGGAAATTTTCTACTACAGAAAAAATGTTCCTTGCAGGGTTCTTTTTCTTTTCTTTCTTTCTTTTTTTTAATGTATGGCACAGATATGGTCGCAGTAATTACCACTGTCAGGCAAGACCGGGAGCTGGAAGCCCCTGACACTTTCCCGTGTAGAGACTGCAAAGATGTTCTAATGTACATTTACATGATAATAAGAAACCTATCTAGAGATTTTAAGGGAAGAAGATATTTGTTTAACTTCATGGTCTCGCTCTGAACTGGAAACTGTGGTTTAAAAAAGTAGTTATGGTTTCTTTCCAATTATTAAGGACACGCACTTTAGGGAAGAGATGCTTAAATGCCTTATTAAAACCTGTTCCAAAATGTTCAGCATACGCAGAAAAAAAAAACTTTTTTTTTTTCAAACTTGGAAAAATGAGCAGCCTCAGGAAGATGTGTGAAACTCAGATGACATCAGCACTCGGTTTTCTCGAAAACCCCTCATAGATGCGACCTTGGAGGAAAGGGCGTGAGGTCTCATCATCCCCAAGGGGTCGTCGCGAGGCCAGTGGGGGCTGGGGGCGGGGGGCTCGGGCTGCAGCTTTAACCATGTTACCCGCCCCTGACATGGCGTGGGGGCCAGACTCAGAGCCCCCCTGAATCACAGCTCTCCACTCCCTTCACAAGTCTCGAGATTTCTATTCTGTGCTGGACAGCGTGGATGTTGCACATTTTAAATTATGCTGTTTTCCTTTGAAGAGTATTGAGTTCTCCTTCTCTTTTCTTTTTCTGGAGGGAAGTTAATTCATGGGCGGGTCACTCTAATTGCCTCGCGGCTCAATTTTGAACCGGTTAAGACGGATTTCCTTCAGTTGGCGCTCCGTCTGAGGGCGGTGTTGTTTGCCCTCGGACACGTCCCTCGGTCTTAAATAACAGACCTTGGGGGTTTCGACGGGAAGCTCCCTGTGTTTACCCAGCCCCTCTGAGTTCACGAGATTTCAACTCAGAACCGTATCTCCCTGGCATGCAGCTACGGCTGAAGTCTCTGGTTAAATATCATATTTAACCACTTAGATGCTCATTCACGACTGTAAATATATATAATGTATATAATATATACGTACCCTTCAGAGCTGCCGTTTAGGACTCAGCCAAGAACATAATGTCGCTCTGCGCTCACAATGTCACTCTGCGCTCATCACTGGGACGCGTCCGGCTCTGGCTGAGCACGTGGGGGGCGTTCCCCCTCAGCCTCAAGCCGCCTGGTGGCTCTGACGTCAGCCGCTGTCTCTCAGCCCTGACTCTTCACCTCTGACCTCTTCCCCTTTGCGAGTGGACTGGGACCTGTGTGCTCGGCGAGAGCCCAGCTAAGTCCAGCTCTCACGTCCTGCCGTCTCCTCCCTTCAAACACTCGTAATCGTTCTCTGGTGGGAAGTAACAGCTGACGTCAGTTGCTCGGTCCCTAACAGATGCTGAAGTCCCCCTCCCTTTCCCATGGTAGTGATTACAGACTCCCCGTCTGACGCCCCGAAACCTCTGCTCCTCTGCCTCTGTCCCCACAGTCTGTCTCTTCCCCTTGGTGCTGGGTCACTTGGTGTCCTTTCTGAACGATACCTGGCCATTGCGAAGGGGGGACATCTATCATGACAAGTCCTGGAGGCTCTGGATGATGCTATCCTGCTCTAGAAAGGGTTCGTTCTCCTCCAGGACCATGTACAGCACGGGGCAGATGTCTCCATACAAGCCGGGACTGAGCCGTTGGAAAGCGGCACTCTGGGTTTCCACGCAGACAGAGCGCGGACGGGAGCGGAACACACAGCCTGGACCCAGGGGGAGAGAGGAGGAAGCGCCCGTTCGTCGGGAAAGGGTCTGGATTTTACAAGATGCTCGGTAGGTTCGCTTTATGAATGGCTACTATTATTCTGCACGCGCTCTGTGTCAGGACTTCTTGCAATTACTGAAAATACACCTCACGGCACTTACTGTCTGTGAAAGGCAGCGAGCACATCTGTATTCTCCCAGAGAGAAAGACGGGCTTCCCGCTCACCTTACAGAAGCTGCCCAGGCAGTCGGCGCCCGGAGACACAGGGATCTGCTCGGAGGACCGCAGAGCACGTCTGACGTGGATGTTTTATTAACAGCCCCAGCCTGACCAGGTGGTGGTGCAGTGGATAGAGCATCAAACTGGGATGCAGAAGGACCCAGGTTCCAGACCCCGAGGTCACCAGCTTGATCGCAGGCTCATCTGGTTTGAGCAAAGCTCACCAGCTTGGACCCAAGGTCGCTGGCTCGAGCAAGGGGTCACTCAGTCTGCTGAAGGCCCGCAGTCAAGGCACATATGAGAAAGCAATCAATGAACAACTAAGGTGTCGCAACGAAAAACTAATGATTGATGCTTCTCATCTCTCCGTTCCTGTCTGTCCCTGTCTATCCCTCTCTCTGGCTCTCTCTCTGTCTCTGTAAAAAATAAAATAAAATAAAAAAGTATCAACCAATGAATGCATGCAATGGCAAATTGATGTTTCTCTCTTAAATCAATAAATAAAAACAAACAACAACCACAAAAAAAAAAAAAGCCACACAAAAAAACAGCCCCAGCCATGTAGCTGGCCAGCAGCCAATCCCAGACACGATGCACACGTCTGACGCAAAGGCAGTGCGGTGAATAGGGACACAAAATATCCAAGTCACAGCTTTCTAATCGCTGCCTCCACCCCCGCCAAAAACAATAAAAAGCTGTTTTCTTTCTTAAAAAGTTCCATATATCTGAGTTCCTGAATCCTCATTTCAACACAGGGACTGTTGTTATTACACTTTCCCCCTTGGCAGGCTAAACAGTCTGTGTCCGTGGGCTGGCCACCCCAAGGTCGCCTCTTCATGACTGTCCAGGTGGACAGTGGCTCTGCTGGGACCTGGCCCGGTCCAGCCGGGCTGAGGACAGGGCCGTTTCTCCCTGGGGGCACCCTGGGCCCCGGGCTGCAGGCTGGTGGTGCCTTCTGAAGATCTGGGAATCAGGAGACATGTCTCGTCTTCGAAAACTTAAAAACAAACAAACAAAAAAACCTTCAGAATACAGGTTAAAAAATAAATGTCCGCTTGAATCCTTGCACAACGTACTTTCTTGACTTCACAACCCACCGCAGTCCCTCACACCTGTGGTGTGGGTCAGACTCCGCTCAGTGGCTGGGAGGTCCTGGACGAGAATGGTCACTGTGGAGACGGTCAGACTCCGCTCAGTGGCCGGGAGGTCCTGGACGGGCACGGTCACTGTGGAGACGGTCAGACTCCGCTCACCGGCCGGGAGGTCCTGGACGGGCATGGTCACTGTGGAGACGGTCAGACTCCGCTCACTGGCCGGGAGGTCCTGGACGGGCATGGTCACTGTGGAGACGGTCAGACTCCACTCACTGGCCGGGAGGTCCTGGACGAGAATGTTCACTGTGGAGACGGTCAGACTCCGCTCACTGGCCGGGGGGTCCTGGACGGGCATGGTCACTGTGGAGACGGTCAGACTCCACTCACTGGCCGGGAGGTCCTGGACGAGAATGTTCACTGTGGAGACGGTCGGACTCCGCTCACTGGCCGGGAGGTCCTGGACGGGCACGGTCACTGTGGAGACGGTCAGACTCCGCTCACTGGCCGGGAGGTCCTGGACGGGCACGGTCACTGTGGAGACGGTCAGACTCCACTCACCGGCCGGGAGGTCCTGGACGGGCACGGTCACTGTGGAGACGGTCAGACTCCGCTCACTGGCCGGGGGGTCAGACTCCGCTCACTGGCCGGGGGGTCCTGGACGAGCGTGGTCACTGTGGAGACGGTCAGACTCCGCTCACTGGCCGGGAGGTCCTGGACGAGCGTGGTCACTGTGGAGACGGTCGGACTCCGCTCACCGGCCGGGAGGTCCTGGACGGGCATGGTCACTGTGGAGACGGTCAGACTCCGCTCAGTGGCCGGGAGGTCCTGGACGGGCATGGTCACTGTGGAGACGGTCAGACTCCGCTCAGTGGCCGGGAGGTCTTGGACGGGCATGGTCACTGTGGAGACGGTCAGACTCCACTCAGTGGCCGGGAGGTCCTGGACGGGCATGGTCACTGTGGAGACGGTCAGACTCCGCCCACCAGCCGGGAGGTCCTGGACGGGCATGGTCACTGTGGAGACGGTCAGACTCCGCTCACTGGCCGGGGGGTCCTGGACGGGCACGGTCACTGTGGAGACGGTCAGACTCCGCTCACCGGCCGGGAGGTCCTGGACGGGCATGGTCACTGTGGAGACGGTCAGACTCCGCTCAGTGGCCGGGAGGTCCTGGACGAGAATGGTCACTGTGGAGACGGTCAGACTCCGCTCACTGGCCGGGAGGTCCTGGACGGGCACGGTCACTGTGGAGACGGTCAGACTCCGCTCACTGGCCGGGAGGTCCTGGACGGGCACGGTCACTGTGGAGACGGTCAGACTCCGCTCACCGGCCGGGAGGTCCTGGACGGGCATGGTCACTGTGGAGACGGTCAGACTCCGCTCACTGGCCGGGAGGTCCTGGACGGGCACGGTCACTGTGGAGACGACCTAGGGAATCACTTCAAGGAGCTTCGTAGCCACGCAATTTCAGAAACCACGGGGGTGCGGGAGGGAGAAGAGGGTAGAGGGGACGGATGGTGATGGAGGGAGACGTGATCTGGGGCGCGGAGCACGCACTATAGTCTACGGATGATGGATTACAGAACGGTGCCCCTGATGCATGTATGTTATTAACCCATGTCACCCCAATAAATTCCATAAAAATTTTTTTTAATTATTTAAAAATGTCTACTTACTGTGCAATACGGGTACAGTGTAACGTTCGCTGAGACCTTCAGGGGAGGAGGTCCCGGAACCGGAATCGCTGGGCCTCTCGGTCGGCCTGCTGCCTGCTGAGGGACAGGAGGGCAGGCATGGCCCGTCTGCTTCCTTGTCAGGACACGGGCTTCCGAAACAACACAGCCTCTGAGATTTTCATCAAATGTCCTAGAGCAGTGGTCCCCAAGCCCCGGGCCGCGGACCAGTACCGTTCCGTGGGCCATTTGGTACCGGTCCGCAGAGAAAGAATAAATAACTTACATTATTTCCGTTTTATTTATATTTAAGTCTGAACGATGTTTTATTTTTAAAAAATGACCAGATTCCCTCTGTTGCATCCATCTAAGACTCACTCTTGATGCTTGTCTTGGTCACGTGATACATTTATCCGTCCCACCCTAAAGGCCGGTCCGTGAAAATATTTTCTGACATTAAACCGGTCCGTGGCCCAAAAAGGGTTGGGGACCACTGTCCTAAAGCTTCTTCTACTGAGGTCATTCCAGCCCTGCACGTCCAGAGAAGCGCACTGCCTTTGCTAGTTTTAGAGTAATTATCAAAGAATGAGGTCATCTCTTTTTCAGGACAATGAGAAAGGGCACAGTTGCTACTGAAAAAAAAAAGACAGAAAGAAATAAGCATTATAGCAACCTTCTTTTTGAGAAAGCTGCAACCCAAGGTATCCTGAGACAGCCTTAGCTAGAGGCATTGACTATTCCGAGTTGGTAATTTAAGCTCTGAATGCAATTCGAACATAATGTGTTTATTGGGAACTTGCAGTAGCTCAGGGAATTTCACCATTTTTTTAACTAATGTGATCGCTGGGCAGGGCCCTTTGTGCACAATAGCAGTCAACTGATTGTTAAAGAACGGGACCCTGATTAGAGCCATACAGTCCTAACTTGCTGAGTCAGCACGCCCTGGCCGTCCTGTGGGGCCCAGCGGCGACGTGTCGGTCCTCTGCTTCCTGCTGAGGGGACTATGGGCTCACGCCATGCAGCTGCAGCCTGTCATCGCCGGAACGCGTCCTGTCTGTCTGTCTGTCTGTCGCTCGTGAGCTTTTCCTGGCTGCTTCCTCGTTCCTCCTGCTCTTCCTCGTCCGTCATCGCCTCGTCAAGGCTTTCAAAGAAAACTTCTTCACTTGGTTCCGTTCTCGCCGACACCGTTCCGTCGTCACGGGGAGCCCGTCCCCTCCGCCCGTGCTGCTTTGTGCTGAGCGAGCGTGTCTGACGGCGGCCTGCGCGACGCATCCCAACTGCCCTGTGGTGGGAGCCGTCCCCGCGCCCCGGAGGTGGGTCTGCGAGGACAAGGACGGCGAGGACGGAGGGCGCCTCTCGGGAGGCGCGGGGGTCTGTCCCTGTCCCTGGCTGCCGCACCCAGAGCGACCGGGTGTGGGCGTGTACGGCTCCTTTGCATCCGGGGTCCTCCCGAGACGGAGCTCACGGTCCCGTCGATGACATTCCCCTGAAACACTCCAAAGGGGCTTCCCACAGAGAGCACACGGCACGACGGGCTGCAGCTCTTCTCACTGCTTCACGGCGATGAATATATTCCCGCCCGGCGGCTCGAGCGGTTCGGTGCCCGGCGGGCGGGCTGGGTTTGCTGGTGAGCGTCTCCTCTGTGTGGAGGGAGGGAGGAAAGCTGAAGCTCTGGTTTAATCACACGGTGAGACAGTTTTTGGTGCTGGTGGCTCAAGTCCCTCCGAAGAGGAGATGCAGCGCACACGCCTGGGCCACAGGGCCGACACGCCTGGGCTGCCTGACACGCCTGGGCCACAGGGCCGACACGCCTGGGCTGCGGGGCTGACACGCCTGGGCCTCCTGACACGCCTGGGCCTCCTGACATGCCTGGGCCACGGAGCCAACACGCCTGGGCCTCTGGGCCAACACGCCTGGGCCGCCCGACACACCTGGGCCATGGGGCCAACACGCCTGGGCCGCGGGGGCTGACACGCCTGGGCCGCGGGGCTGACACGCCTGGGCCTCCTGAAACGCCTGGGCCACGAAGCCAACACGCCTGGGCCTCTGGGCCGCCCGACACACCTGGGCCACGGGGCTGACACGCCTGGGCCGCAGGGGCCGACACGCCTGGGCCGCGGGGCCGACATGCCTGGGCTGCGGGGCACGCTGGCCCCGGGGTCCCAGGGCACACCGGCTTACATGCACAGGCCCACGTCACCACATTCTGCACATGTCACCGTCTTGAGCTGAGACCCCACGATCGACGACCTTCTTCTGTCTCAGTGCCAACCTCCGCCAGACTGTGAGCACCCCCCGGGTCTGTCACACGACGGCTCCTACGAGAAGTGACCCAGCCGCTGCCAGACTCCGTCCCTGCCTCCCCGTCCGCTATGTCTACGAGGGTGCACGTCGGGGGGCCTTCTCTGTGGGCTCTGACCCCAGAGGCATCAGGGCAGCCAGGGAGAGGACCCGCTGGGAACCTCCCGCCCGCGGGGGCCCCTCCAAATCTGTGGCTCAGGTTATCTGGTTGACTAACCCGGGGCTTTGGGACATCCAGGCTCCGTTCGGTAGAAATACTTCGTTTTCACTTTGGGTTTCCGCTGCACCTCCGTCCTCCCTGGCTTTCCCGGGAGGCACACTCGGGTCACTTTCTGAGAGCCCAGTGTGACGTCCTCAGCAAGTCACACAGTGTGAAGAAGCTGGCGGTGTTAGAGCACAGCTTACACATTCAGACGACTGTGACTCACGTCTGTCACAGGCTCTAATTATGTGGCTCCCGCACGGTGGGTAATGGTGTGCAGGGGCAAAATCTGTCTCTCTTGTGACCTCTGGAGACAAAAACCGTGACATATGCAGTTCTAAGGACAACGTCTCAGGCCCGGAGCTACAGCAGCTTTAAAATGTCTGTATTTGATTGTTTCAACAATTTTCATAACACCAGGGCCACGACGTCTATGATGACTCTCCGTTTATCTTCTGTCCTCCAGAACACGAGGTGACACGCCGCTCTCTTGAAATCCTTGCCCACGGAGGTGCCGGAGGTCAGACGGCCGCACCCGAGTGTGAAGAATGCCGCCATCGCCGACGCAGGGATTTGCCGCGGTGGTGACAACACGGCCCCATTGCAGCAGCTGACTTGTATACAGCTTCACAGTCTAGAAAATGACTTTCCACACGTGGGCGCGGCTCACCATCGTGACGCTTACCGCCACCCTCTTCATCACCATCCTCGTCAGAGATTTGATTGCTGGTCACACAATACAAAGCCCCACGCCAGGGGTAGGGAACCTTTTTGGCTGAGAGAGCCATGAACGCCACATATTTTAAAATGTAATTCCGGCCCTGGCCGGTTGGCTCAGCGGTAGAGCGTCGGCCTAGCGTGCGGAGGACCCGGGTTCGATTCCCAGCCAGGGCACACAGGAGAAGCGCCCATTTGCTTCTCCACCCCTCCGCCGCGCTTTCCTCTCTGTCTCTCTCGTCCCCTCCCGCAGCCAAGGCTCCATAGGAGCAGGGATGGTCCGGGCGCTGGGGATGGCTCTGTGGCCTCTGCCCCAGGCGCTAGAGTGGCTCTGGTCGCAACATGGCGACGCCCAGGATGGGCAGAGCATCGCCCCCTGGTGGGCAGAGCTTCGCCCCTGGTGGGCGTGCCGGGTGGATCCCGGTCGGGCGCATGCGGGAGTCTGTCTGACTGTCTCTCCCTATTTCCAGCTTCAGAAAAATGAAAAGAAAAAAAAAAAAATGTAATTCCGTGAGAGCCATACAATGACCTGTGTACGTGACGCATTATCCAATAAAAATCTGGTGTTGTCCCGGAGGACAGCTGTGATTGGCTCCAGCCACCCGCAACCATGAACATGAGCGGTAGGAAATGAATGGATTGTAATTCATGAGAATGTTTTATATTTTTAAACGTTATTAATTTTTTTTTTATTAAAGATCTGTCTGCGAGCCAGATGCAGCCATCACAAGAGCCACACCTGGCTCGCGAGCCATAGGTTCCTGACCCCTGCCCTACACAAAGAATTCACAGACGTGGGGTCTGCTCTCTCGGTCTTCAAAACAGGAAGAGAAATGTCTCCTTCTTCCCCCCTAGAAAACGTATAAAAGACTTGAAAATGTATCACCTCGATGTTTCCCTGTGATTGCCCTGAACGAGAAAGGGTGCCATCCATTCCCCGAACGAAAGACGAGGGCTGCGGGAAGTCTAGTCGCTTACCGAGGAGGAGGACAGCGTCCAGTGACCGGCCTCGAATGTGTCCGAGCGGATAGATAGCGCCTTCCCGCGGAAAGGGGTGGGAGGCTTCAGTCAGTGAGCGATCACTTTCTGAAAACGAGCCGAAATAAAGTTCTTCCGTGAACCAACGAGAATACATATATTCTATAAAATAAATTGTGACCTTGCTTTCAAAGTTTAAAAAAAAAAACCAGGCTCAAAAACAAAACAATAAAACCCCCACAGGACAACCTTGCTTTCTTTCTCTGGCTTGTATCTAAGAAATAAGTCTGAAATCTCAGGTCCTCTGCTGACTGCAACATTGCTTACAGATTAGGGTCATGAGACGACGTCTCCGGAAAATAATTTCACAAGAGCTCTGTGTGAATTAAAAATGCGTCCCGATGACGCCTGTCACTCCGGGGAACGGGGCCAGTCTGTGCACGTCCCTTTCTAGAAAGCGTCCACTAGAACAGACGAAGTTTACACCAACGGCCGGCGGTCAGCCAGACGCACCTGTACGCTGCCCTTCTCTCGGCCACAGTGGGTGGTGACGTGCCACTTCCACGTCCACTGGTGTCCTGTGACCACGTGGTCAGCCCCCGAGCCCCCTGGACGTCCTGGGTCCACATCACTGCCCCGCCCGAGCCGTCGAGTCCCACTCCGAGGGGCGCCCTCCGCGCCTGTGGCCCTCAGCGGCCCAGCTCCCCTCCGGCCCCTCTCGGTGCTGTCGGAACCCGGGGCCTCCTCGGGTCTCTTTGGGTGACATGTTGCCCTTTGCTGGGTCACTCACACATCCGTGCACAGATCTCCAGGCCTGCTGCCCTACGACTTTGCAGACATTGGGAGGACACCGGGTCCACCCCCTGTGTCCTGCCCTGGGTAGAGTGGCCTGTCCCCTACGCGGCGCCCTGCGTCCCCAGCGCTGCACCAGGCCTGGTGAACCCGGACGGCCTCCCCTCAGCAGCCCTTCCAGTGGACGCGTGGTAGAAACTTCTTCACATTTAGTTCGGAGAGAGTCGGAGGTGCGTGTGGAGAACAGACGGAGATACAGGACCACAGTGTCAGCCGTGTGTCCAGACTCTATCTCATCTTCCCGAACAATTCGCCTCTGGTGACGGACGAGCCGACCCCGGTCAGAAAAAAGGATGACTCCCCAGTGACCCGACTGCCCTTCCTGGGAAGGGCCGCCCCGTGGGCTCTGCCTCCCTCGGTGACCAGGTCCCTTCGCAGTCTCGCCCCTGTCCGGGGGGCCTTGGCAAATGAACGTCTGCGCACAGGGACTGGTCATCTTTTCCCGTCTCTCTCGTTTTATTTCCAGGTAGTTTTTATTGCCCTGGTGAACTTTTAGGGCCCTTTACCAGACGGCACTCTTGAAGGTTAACCTTGAATAACATTCCGCCCGCGGCCCGCGTCAGTCTCCTCCCTGGTCGTCCACGGGGAGGCACGGGCTGCCGGGAAAACGGCACGCGAGGGCGCGGGAGAGGGGTCCGAGCGGGCAGTGGTGGCCGAGGCCCCCCAGCAGGCCTGCTGTCAGGGGCGCGCTCCTCCTCGGCCGGGGCTTGCTCTGCGACGGGCATTACCTTCTGCGGCAGGAGGTGAATTAAGGGACACGACCCACGCCCGCCACATACCCTCCGAGTGAGAGAAGATCTTACTAAGGCTCTGCGGGGTCCTTTTCATATCTTAACTTGTAATGGTGACTCTCTGGGGCAGGTTTTGGGGACTTTAATGATACTTTTCAGTCCCTTCCCTCCCTCCCCCAGCCCTGTTCCCTCCGCCTGGGAACCTCTCAGGGTTTTCATCTGCTTAATTCCTAGGCCTTTCTGTGCATTTCTTTCTTTTTTTCTTTTTTTATTTTATTTTTTTACAGAGACAGAGAGAGAGTCAGAATGAGGGATAGACAGGGACAGACAGACAGGAACGAAGAGATGAAAAGCATCAATCATTAGTTTTTCGTTGAGCATTGCGACACCTTAGTTGTTCATTGATTGCTTTCTCATATGTGCCTTGACCGCGGGCCTTCAGCAGACCGAGTAACCCCTTGCTCAAGCCAGCGACCTTGGGTCCAAGCTGGTGAATTTTTGCTCAAACCTAATGAGCCCACGCTCAAGCTGGCAACCTTGGGGTCTCGAACCTGGGTCTTCCGCGTCCCAGTCTGACGCTCTATCCACTGCGCCACCGCCTGGTCAGGTGTGTGCATTTCTTTAGGTCTTCAGGAACCCTTCCCTGACGGTAACACTTAAATGCTTCTTTTCTACCTTTGCAGTTCTTCTGAGTAGTACTCGTCTTGATTGTAATTAAGAGTAACTTATCTTTACCAGCTCTGGCCGGTTAGCTACGTTGGTTAGAGAGCATCGTCCTAAAATGACAGGGTTGTGTGGTTTGATGGCCAGTTGGGGCACACATGGGCATCAACACATCCGTGAGCGCTCTCTCTCTCCCTTCCTCTCTGTCTCTCTCTAAAAAATTCAATACATAAAAAATGAGGCCCTGGCCGGGTAGCTCGGTCGGTTGGAGCCTTGTCCCAGAGTGCAGAGGTTGCCGGTTCGATCCCCGGTCAGGGCCCATACAGCACAGCTTGATGTCCCAGCCTCTCTGTCTCTCTCTATATATATATTTGTTTAACCCTTTGTCTTACTTTCCGCTCTGCAAACTCGAACGAGCCAGGGACCACATTGGTGTTGATTGTTTCTTCTACATTTTCTTTGGAGAGTGGACTAGTACTGGCCACAGGTTTGGGCCCATGACCCTGTTTCAAGCAGTGAGTCCTCATACCGGTGTCCCTGGCCCGGGAGGAGCCTGGGCTCCATGGTGGGGTGGTCAGACTGACCGGTGGGGAAGACGCCACGTGTTCCTCTTGCCTGGTCATCGTCCCAGAACGCCCTGGATCTGTGCTCCTGGGAGCAGCTGGCCAGGGGGGGGGGGAGAGGGGGAGAGAGAGAGAGAGAGAGAGAGGGAGAGGAGAGAGGGGGGATCTGAGATATTGGAGTCCCTGGATTAAGGTGTTCCGAGACTGGCTCCATCCACGGTATGCTTGAGTCAGAAATAAACGCTTCATTTTTTATTATGCTTAAGCTAGTATGAGGTGAGTTTCTTTCTCTTGCAATCACATTTCTAACTAATAATTCACTGTGTTTACAGCCTCAAATACAGCACCACCCACACTCAAGCAATTATTTATTTTTAATTGAACGAGTGAGAGAGAGACAGACCGACAGGGACAGACAGGAAGGGAGAGAGATAAGAAGCATCAGCTTATAGTTAGTTGCAGCACCTTAGTTGTTTATTGATTGCTTTCTCATATGTGCCTTCATGGGGGAGGGGAGGGGGCTATAGCCAAGCCAGTGACCCCTTGCTCAAGCCAGCGACCTTGGGCTTCAAGCCAGCGACCATGGGGTCATGTCTATGATCCCATGCTCAAGCCCACAACCCCACACTCAAGCTGGATGACCCCGTGCTTAAGCTGGCAACCTCGGGGTTTCAAACCTGGGTCCACTGCATCCCAGTCTGACACTCTATCTGCTGCACCACCGCCTGGTCAGGCTCAAGTAATTCTTCAATAAAGGACAAATAAATACATATTTCTGGATCAGGTCTGAAAATTAAATATCCCACAGGAAGGGGTGTCCATATTGGTTCTCACCTCCACCTTGGGAATCAGCGAGATTTAAATACACTGAATATTTGATAATCCTGTTGATCAATGGCTCAGAATGTTCTAGAAGGACCTTACGGAGCAAAGGTACCTGGAAACCTGAAAACAGGGGCAACTTACGTTTTCTTTATGCACCCGACAAAATCATTACCCTGATGACTTCAAATTAGAGCACTTGAAAACAAAGTCAAAATAAGCAATAGATCCAATGGAAATAAATCTCCCGCCTCAGGAAGGCAGACATGTCATAAACCTGTCTCCCCCACGATTCAGGGGTTGATTTGTTAACTTCTAGAGTGTGTGTGAAAAGAAAGGGATTTACGATTCCCCTTGCCTGAACCTGTTTTTTTACTTGGGACTGGGGATCATAATCCCTCCTCTGACTAAAAAAAAAAAAAAATTCAATAACCCAACTTTGTAGGATGCTTGACCTGCTACTGTGACCCTAGCGGCCAGCATGGCCCGTGGCCCAGAGAAGGACAGCTAAGTATCTGCTGCTCGGACCCACACATGCAGGGAGAACTGGACACCTGACCTTGCCGGGCAGCCGCCCACAATGCCGCGTGTCTCAGGATCACAAAGCCCGTGCCTGGCGGTTAACGTGGACACGGAACGGCACACGGTTGTGTTTAAACCGCAAGGGTCAGTCGGTGTTACAGAAATTCCCGGGCATGGCGTGGCCCCCGCGCTCTGAAGCTCACACAGGCTTCTCCGCGCGCTTCCTGCCCGTCCAGAGAGCGGTCTGCCCGCAGCTCCCCACCAGGATGTATGCAAGTTGGGGGTGGGCACAGCCTGGTGGTCCAGGTGAAGGTGGACCCACCCCCCCACCCCCCGATGTAAACCGCTGGGCACCGCCCACTCCCAGGGCACAGTAACCAAGGAGGGCTGATTAGTCCCGAGCAGACATTTTCACGAAGGCTTCTGAGAAGGGATCTCCCCACCCGTGTCGGGGAGCTGCGGGCAGACCGCTCTCTGGACGGGCAGGAAGCGCGCGGAGAAGCCTGTCCCTGCGGCGGCTCAGTGACAGCGTGGAGAAGGTGAGACCCCGGCTGCTCAGGGCACAAGGCATAGGCAGGAACGGATGAGGTCTCTGCCATGCTGCTGGCGAGCGCGGACCTGGTGAAACTTCCGTCCTCACGGCTACTTACACCGTTAACTACCCTATTGTTTAATCTCATTTCAACCAGACGCTCTTTGATTTGTAATCAATAGCTTCCTAATGTTTCAGCTGCCTCTGTAGGAAATCGGATTAAATTGTGACCTTCCTCAGAAAGTATCCGTAGTCGAAACCCCTAACGATCACCCAAGTGTTTCTTTTGTTATCTTTTTTTTTTTTTTTTTTTTTTTTTTTGTATTTTTCTGAAGTTGGAAACGAGAAGGCAGTCAGACTCCCGCATGCGCCCAACCGGGATCCACCCGGCACGCCCACCAGGGACGATGCTCTGTCCATCTGGGGCATCACTCTGTTGCAACCAGAGCCATCCTAGCGCCTGAGGCAGAGGCCATGGAGCCATCCTCAGCGCCTGGGGCAACTTTGCTCCAATGGAGCCTCGGCTGCAGGAGGAGAAGAGAGAGACAGAGAGGAAGGAGAGGGGGAGGGGTGGAGAAGCAGATGGGCGCTTCTCCTGTGTGCCCTGGCCGGGAATCGAACCTGGGACTCCTGCACGCCAGGCCGACGCTCTACCACTGAGCCAACCGGCCAGGACCTTCTGTTATCTAATATTCTCTTAAACCTCAGAGTTTCTCTGCGTTTGCCCAGGAAGTTCGCCCGTAGGGTGTAAAGGCTGGGTCGCACTTCTTCAGTTCTGGTGACAGAAAAATAACACTTAAATGAACTGAAGCAACAAAGGGAAACTTACTACTCAAATCGCTGAAAATATCAGGGAACATCTGCGTTAGAGACGCAGGGGACAGGGACACAGGTCATGGCCACCGGCCCCCTTGGCTTTGCGCGTGTCCCTCGTGGTTGAAGTCTCGGGCTCCTCCAACGGCCGGAGGGGCCCCCGCAGCTCCAGGCTCGGGTCATTTCTGCGTCCGACCTCAGCAGGAAAGAGAACGCCTACCTCCTGGACGAAACCTGGAGAAATAAATCTTGTCCCTGACCTCCCTGACCAGCACGGGGAGCCTCCCGTCTATGACACAATGGCCGTGGTTAAGTGTGCGCCCCGTCAGCCGGGCTGACGTCACAGGTCAACTCGGAAGGCCAGAGGTGGGTGACGCTGACTGGAAATCTTGCGCTGAAATTGGGGGGAAAGGGACGGTTCACGGAGGGACAGTCGGGGCCGCTGCCTCTGCCAGGCAATGCTGGAACAGAGGAGACGCAGTGGACAGCAGCTGCTCACTGCACCAAACGCACACGCCAAAGCCACATCCTGATGAGCACAGGTCAGGGTGACAGTGGGAGCGGAGGTCATGTAGTAATAGGGTTCTAGAGAGAGGTGAGACCGTATCTGAGCAGAGACAGGGAGCTCGCTATGAGTAGGGAAAGAGAGCAAAGGGAATCGGAATTCTATTTTACTAAAACCAGAGCAAAGGGAATCGGAATTCTATTTTACTAAAACCAGAGCAAAGGGAATCGGAATTCTATTTTACTAAAACCAGAGGGCCTGTTTCAGTCAGAAGCCACAACACCCCGTTTAGCTTAAACTGCCAGAGGGCTAATAGTATTCACGGGCCCACCTGCACAGGTCGGGAGTCCACTGGGTCCTCCGAGTCCACTGGGCCGCGGTCCTCTGGACTCAGGTGGACGGAACCTCCCCGGGGCGCAGCCAATCAGGGGTTGTTGGGGGTGGGGGTGGAGGGCGAAGTCTGGCTGATTCCCCTTTAAGGCACGCTCAGGGGAGGCCAGTGTAGTGACCACTGAGGCTTGTCAGTCAGCCGAGAGGGAGGAGCTGATTGGCTAGTGGAAGGAATCCATGCAAGCCCGTGAGACTTGAGAGAAGCTGATTGGTTAGCTTAAGAAGAGCTAGCCCCTCCCAGACTGAAAATACAAACACAGGCGTGGCAGGGAACTGACCCTGTCCTCTCTGCCTTCCTGCACGGGGACACGCTCGTCACCCACGTCTGCAGCCACGCTGTGTGGGCTGGCAGCTGGACGGTTCCCCAGGCACAGGCTCCGAGCAGCATCAACGCTGAACAGAGCTGTGATACCAGCTAAGTCCTGGTGCAGCATGTCTGGACTTTAGTTCTATACTGGGCTTACCGAAGGCTAGACTGAACTTTTTCTTTCATGAGACAGACGAAAATAAGATGTTAGGAGCCTGTGGTCAACCTTCCAGTTTGACTCTGAATAAATTTTACCGTGAAATGCTTTTTATTTTTTGTATTTTTCTGAAATTGGAAATGGGGAGGCAGAGAGACAGACTCCCGCATGCGCCCGACCAGGATCCACCCGGCATGCCCACCAGGGGGTGATGTTCTGCCCATCTGGGGCGTTGCTCTGTTGCAATCAGAGCCACTCTAGCGCCTGAGGCAGAGGCCACAGAGCCATCCTCAGCGCTCAGGTCAACTTTGCTCCAATGGAGCCTTGGCTGAGGGAGGGGAAGAGAGACAGAGAGGAAGGAGAGGGGGAGGGGTGGAGAAGCAGATGGGCGCTTCTTCTGTGTGCCCTGGCCGGGAATCGAACCCGGGACTCCTGCACCAGGCCGACGCTCTACCACTGAGCCAACCGGCCAGGACCTCGTAAAATGTTTTTTACACAACAACATACATGAACACCACCAGAACCGAATTCAGAACCTGTTTCCCTTAGAGGTGTGACCGTCTGAGAAGGCAGAGGTGATTTTCAAAGCTCATATAAGCAGTTGGTGAAAGAGACAAGATTAGAACTCAGGGTTCCTCAGTCTTGGGCAAATTTCATTTTGGTGTCCTTCCAGAATTACAGAAAGAGCATGGACCCTAAAACTTGACAGACTGCTGGGTCTCGGTTTCTCCCTCTGTTGAATGGGAACAAGCTTGCTTAGGGGACTAAAGTCAGATACTAAATATCTTGTACTAAATACCAAGTACAGAGGCTGGAACAAGAGGGACCCTATTGTGAGTCCCACTGTATCTGGTTCTTGAATGAGGTTATTTATCTATTTGTTTCTATTCCCAAAAAGACCCACGTAAATGGGTGGCTTTCAAGCTTTTTACACTTGGGGACCAGTGGACAGAGGAGAACTATTTCGGGGATCACAAAGGCAGAAATCACCCTGAGCATAAGCGAATGGACTGAGGTCACTGGGTCTATAATCTTCATACAACATCAGGGTGGTCAGCTCTTTTGCAGACTGGCAGGAAATTTCTGCCTGACCGGTTCACTGACCGGCAGGTGAAAAACACCCATGTGAGTGGTCCTATCCTGGGTTCTCAGAGGACAGAGGCATCATCTCTGTATATTCAGCCCAAACACCATCAACATAGTCTCAGAAAGCTTTCCAAAGAGTTCTTAGTAGAATACACCATAGCCCTAAGTCCAGGGGCAACTTTTATCCAAAAGGCCCATTAGCCCCCAAAGACAAGCAATAGCTGGTTTAAATCATCCAGGCTTGTCGGCAGGACACCACAGTGCCTTTCTGCGCCCAACGTCAAGCCCGGGTGGCCTCTGGCACCTCCCTCAACTTCCCTGGCTTTGGCATCTTCACCTGTGCCACGAGGATGACGCCCCACCTCTAACACAGAGCTACCGGGCTATCTACATCAGACGTCATGTAGGAAACCACATAGCAAACTGTAAAGCTCTCTAAAGCTGTAAGATGCACATACGTCTACTTCATGCCGTCAGTGCACCTGACACATCGTGCCTTCTGTAGATGGCCATACACTGACCATACACTGACCATACACTGACCACTGTGTAACTGTCTTTGCTTGTCAGCCAGCCGCTGAGTACGTTGAACCATCCGATTGTGCCGTTCCTGTTTGGAACAGAGGATTAATTCGTTCAACGTAGAAATGCTTTGCAGTGTTTCTCCTCTTCCTTGTCCTACGTGTATGGATGAACTCCAGGCAGGAAAAGAGGACTCTCATCTCCCCCTCCCTTTCTGTTATTTCTTCTTACGCCTCTCCTTGTCTCTCTGCATTTGAAATAATTTCTTCTTAGCAGTTCACAACCATGGTTAAAATCGGAATCTCTTGGGAGCTTTAAAAAAAGATACCGATGCCCAGGCAGTCCCTGAAACCAATGACACAGAGGTCTCTGTGACGGGGACCCAGCTGTTCACACGTCGGTGTCAGCGAAAGCGCGGAGACCAGGCCTCCGGGTCCCCCACCCGGGCAGAGACCCCCGCCTACCCCGCCCCCCCCCCCCCGTGGCAAAGCCGCTTGACACGCGGTGCTTATTGGACAAACAGTCCCAGCCGTGCGTCATTCTATTCCGCGAGGATTCTGAGGTTCCACTTCGACCAAAAAGAAGAAAAAAAAGAAAATCAAAGTTTGACACCCAATTTATTTTCAACGGCAGGGTCTTCTTTCCCGTTTCCTGATGTCTGTGAGAAATGAGAGGAGGAGCGACCGTTTCACCGTGTTTTCTGTGGACTCTGTGGAAACAAGGATCATGGTCCTGAAAACTGCATTTTCACCCCCAAAAGTTGCATTTCCAAGGTCGGTGTGGCCGCACCTGCCGCGGGTCCCCTCTGTGGTCACGCCTTCCAAATAAGAAACGGGGCCCTTCCGCCCGTGAGCCCGTCCCCTTCTGAACGTGTCACCCGCCATCGCAGCGTCTACAGGCACGTTTGCCATCTTTTACGGCACGAAACATACATGCCAAGGGGGAAAAGAGGAAGTCAGGAAGGGGAACCAGGCCCGTGAGCCTGTCAGGGGACCTCGGGAGTCCGGAATGCAGGCTCTCCAGCCTTCTCTGTTTCAGAGCCCCTCTCATGAGCAGCGAGCGGCCGCCACACCCTAAGCTCAGGAGGAGAAATCTGGAAGGCCAGGGCTCAGGGAGAACCCCCAAACAGACGGAGGGGAACTAAAGCCGTATTGCCACAGGGAAACGGGACTGCGGTACGCAGAGGGAACTTCCTGAGATCCAGACGGGCGAATGGTCGTCCCCACACTTTTCTGTCCCAGGGTTTTCATGCAGAAGGACGGTATTTGCTGGTGGTCTCCGAGTCACACAGGGCTAGAGCATTGAGCACGTCAGCTCATCTGGGTTCAGCAAGGCTCACCAGCTTGAGCCCAAGGTCGCTGGCTTGAGCAAGGGGTCACTCGGTCTGCTGTAGCCCCCCGGTCAAGGCATAGATGAAAAAGCAATCAATGAACAACTAGAGAGCCACAATGAAGTATTGATGCTTCTCATCTCTCTTCCTCCCTGTCTGTTTGTCCCTATCTGTCCCTCTCTCTGTTCCTCTCTCTCTCTCTCTCTCTCTCTCTCTCTCTCTCTCTCTCACACACACACACACACACACACACACACACACACACACAGAAAATGACCACAGAGGCTTTGATAGATTATTTTACTTAATTAAAATGAATCTGACAGAGGCTGTTTTAAGTCATTTGCTTCGACACTTGATAAGGTTGCTTTCTGTCCCCTGCTGTGAAAGATGAAACCAATTCAATACAGTGCCAGAAATGAAAATTAAATCAGAGTGTCGTAGAGGAAGGGGCAGAGAGAGGGACTGGCGGCTACTCGGTGAGGTTCCTGTTATTGTCACGAGACGTGGTCTGAAGCCCCTGGACAGCAGAGATGACAGGACACGCATCTCATCCGTCTGGTAACAACTGTCGTCGGAGTGAGCCTCTCCCCAGGTTCAAGGACTAATGTGGACAAACCAGCAAGCGATGGGGACACGGTGTGCAGGTGCACATTGGCTTCTGTCCCCAAGGGGGTTCACGATGGGAGGGGCCCTCACAGACAGCGTCACAGATGGCGGGCATGACGGTCAACAGGGGACCAGCTTCTCATGGAAAGTGGGTAAACAGACCCAGCCGAGGGCGGGCATGTGGAAACAGGGCGCAAGGGATTCTAGATCTCTCTCTCTCTCTCTCTCTCTCACAGGGAAACCCAGAAAGCTGGACTTTTAAGTCAGAGACTTGACGTTATGATTACTTCACAATACTAATTCCATATTATTGGGAGTTCCCTGAATTTTTTTTATAAGCACATCATTTTATTATTTTTATTTATTTATTCATTTTAGAGAAGAGAGACAGAGAGAGAGAGAGAAGGGGAAGAGGAGCAGGAAGCATCAACTCCCATATGTGCCTTGACCAGGCAAGCCCAGGGTTTCGAACCGGCGACCTCAGCATTCCCAGGACGATGCTTTATCCACTGTGCCACCACAGGTCAGGCCTGAATTTTTTTTTTTTTTTAATGTGGGATATAGAATGTCTCATTGATGGCTGGCTAAGGGACACAGGTGACTGCTGCATGGATGTCTGACTTCTTTGTATTTTAATTACTCAGCTCTGTCATGTATCCTCACAAATCCTGTTCATTTCTCTTTCACGATGCTCAGTCCTACTGAGGCATTTATCAGAAGTTGTCGGTTGTACGTATGGGAATGACGTATGCCTTCAAATGAGCCTGAAGCTTATGGGATTCAGTGGAAGTTTCCTCCTCTGTATAATGGGAACGACACCAGGACCCGCCTCAAGGGCTATTTTGGGTCTTTAACTGAGTTACTGTGTAGCAGCCCCTGGACCGTAGTCAGTGGCGACAGTGTTTACTGTTGTTATAAGAATACATTGGAATACCCAATGCATCTACCCAATGATTTTCACGTAGTAGATGCTTTTAAAAGTGAATTGATTGATTGAGAGATTGATTGATTAATGGATCGATTGGTGGACGGCAGTAAATACTCACTGAAGGACTTTTCTCACCCTATCCCACCTGGACATGACCTACCACTAGAAGGGTATGGCTGAGGATAACTAGATTTTAGTTTTTTCCCCTCTTAGTACGCAGAAGCTTAATTCTAAAAATAATTATAGTATAAACATTTTGCAATAAATAAAATGTATTTAGATAGCTTCATAGAAATTTAAGTAGTGACTCCACAAACCCCACCAGGGCTGTCCAGGGAGCATAGAGGTTGAAGTAGGAGCATCTTCTTGCCATCATGTAACAGCGTGAGAGCTCATTATTTATGCAGATGTGACCTCTCAGGCTCCCCGCACCCCTCCCTGCTCAAAGGGACTCCAGGGGTCCTCCCAAACGACAGCTGGGTCCCCTCTGGGTCTGCAGCTACGGGGGGGGTGCTACAGCAGAGCGAGTGGCCCCTTGCTCAGGCCAGCGACCTTGGGCTCAAGCTGGTGAGCCTAGCTCAAACCAGATGAACCTGCGCTCAAGCCGGGGACCTTGAGGTTTCAAACCTGGGTCTTCCGTGTCCCAGTCTGACACTCTGTCCACTGCACCACCGCCTGGTGGCTGGAGAAATGAGAACAGAGCTGGAAGTGTTCCTCATGCAGGATCAAGTAGACGACAGGAGAAATACTTTCTTTTCTCAATTCAGTCAGCTAGTGAACAAGGACGCAGTGAATTTAAGTTTTAAGAAAATGGCCCTGGCTGGCTGGCTCAGTGGATAGAGCGTCAGTCCAGAGTATGGAAGTCCCAGGTTTGATTCCTGGTCAGGGCACACAGGAGAAGTGACTATCTGTTTCTCCACCCCTCCCCCTCTCCCTTTTCTCTCCCCCCTCCCCCCACAGCCATGGCTTGATTGGTTCAAGCGTTGGTCCCAGGCACTGAGGATAACTGGTTGATTTGAGTGTATCAGCCTCAAGCATTAAAAACAGCTCAGGTGATTTGAGTATTGGCCCCAGACAGAGGTTGCTGGGTGGAACCCGGTCAGGATGCATGTGAGATTTTGTCTCACTATCTCCCCTCCTCTCTCTTAAAAAAAAAAAGAAAAAGAAAATCACCACTCCTTTGGGAATCAGTTTTGCCAACTTTAAAGTGAATGGATTGGACTTAATGATCTCTCTTCGAATTTGAAAAATCTGTGACTGTGATAATAGCTCATACACACATAATTATGATGATAACCACACATTTTTCAGTTCAGTTCCATTGGGATGAAAACCTGTCCTAATCGACACACAGAAATGCTTGTTTCTTCCCCTCAAGGAGTGTAACATTTCTGAGGGAACGTCTTCCCACGAGGAGAAGACACATGAGAAGGGAACACAGTCCTGGGACAAACAGTAGAACGTAAGTCTTTTTGATATTTCTCCTGAGAAGACTTGGTCCTGAGACCTGAGGACAGAAAGACAGGATGGTTAGAAAGACAAGATGTTTCACAAAAGCCTCGAACTCACCACGAGAAATACTAAACAGAGACACATAAGAAAGATGTAATTAAATCACAGCACTACCAAGATTCACTAGCTCACAAAGGAAGCGAAGAAGAACAACAGAAAAGAGAAACAAAACAATGAACAAAAGGGCAGCAGAGAGTCCTCCCCTGTTGAGAAGTACTTTAAATGTAAATGAACTAAATTCATAAATCAAAGGGCTCAGAGCGGTTGATAGATAAAAAAAAAAAAAGCAAGATCAAGCCGCCTGTTTTCTATAAAAGAGTCACTTTAGGTTTGAAGACATACACAGGCTGAAAGAAAGGGGACAGAAAAAGAGATGTTATGCAAATGGCAACAAAAAGAAAGCAGAAGCGGTTATATTTACATCAGTCGAAAACTGTATCGAGACAAGGAAGGGCATTGTATGATGATGAGACGGTTAATTCAATAGGTAGCGTAACAAGGATAAGTCAATATCTACCCGACACAGAGCACGGAACTATAATAGAGCAAATATTGACAAATATGAAGGCAGAAATTGACAGGAGCCCAGGAGCAGTTGGGGACTTCAATACCCCACTTTCAATAATGGATTGGATATCTAGACAAAAAATAAAATCCATCAAGAGACAGCTGGCTTGAACAACACGACAGACCAGACGAACATCCCACCAGCAGCAGAAGAACACGCGTTCTGCTCAAGTGCTCATGGGAGATTCTCCAGGGTGGGTCCCTGTTGGGGAGACAAGTCCTAACAAAGTTACGAGCTCCAGGTCATGTTCATGGTGGCACAGCACAGCTGTGCAAGGGCTCGCCGTGAAGACGTCCCTTCCTTGCATGATTCCTGAAGGAGCCAGGGTAACTGGCTATCCGCACAGAATTGTTAGATTTCTGAGAACAACAACAACAAAAAAAAGGATTCCCAGATGAATTTGAATTTCAGATTAAAAGTGAATAATTTTTAGTGTAATTGGGTCCCATGCAATATTTGGGACAGATGGCCAGGGTAGCCTTCACGGTCTCCTCCGTTTCAATAAACTTTAGGCAGGTTTCTTCCTGACTCCAGATCCCAGATCCCTGTCCTTGAAATCGTAAGTCATCTCTCTGCACGCCTGGTCCACCTCAGGAGTGTCCTTCTGAAGGACCCGAGAGCCGTCCCTTTTAAACGTTCTCCCTGCGCAAGAGAAGGCCCTTACCTCCCCGTCTGTGTGGGAGGGTAGGAGCCCCGCTTCCATCAGCACCAGCTCGAGGGAGAATCACGGGAGCCCCTTCCCGTCCTGCTAGCCCCCCCCCGCCCCCTCCAGACACACTTACAGGCTCTCCTGCCTTTTGTTTCCATGGGGTTCAGTTCAGGCTCCCTCCCATATGAATAAAGTCTTTCTTGCCAGTGTAATTGGTCTACTTCAATTTTTTTTTTTTTTTTTTTTTTTTTACACATACATATACTAAGTATTTTGGAGACACATGCTTAAAACTTACGTCGTTTATCTGAAATTCCGACTCAACAGAGTGTCTTGTATTGTATCTGACAACCCTAGAGTTTTGGAAGCCGGGAAGCCGGAAACCCTCCCTAAATCAGTGTCCTTCTCTATGAAATCAGCTCAGGATTCTACGGCTGCGCACGCTTTGATGGGATTACGTTACGTCGCCCGCACGCCTCTCTTAGTGTCGCGTCGAGCACACAGAGCAGGCACGAGGGTTCCTCCTGCTGTTTTTTGTGCTGATAAACGGGAACAGACGGGCTGACCTACCTGGCCCGTTCCCGCCTCGTGAATTTTCACACGAGGTATTAATGCACATGGCGAGTTCCTATTTCCCCCTCTGACAATGGAAAGTCAAGCAAATAAAGTTGCATTTCTAAAAAAAAAAAAAAAAAATCAACATTCACCACAAAATAGTTTTCATCCCCCTTTCCTCCTCAAGCAGGTTCACAATTACTTTCCACGTGCGGCTCCGGTTTGCAGGACAGACAGGTGCATGGCTCTCCCTCCCTGAAATGACAAGACGTGCTGTCCGAACCAGATGTGTGTAACTATTAGCGATCTCCCCACCGCTGACCAGCGGAAGCCACGCCGTGGTCCGACTAAGGGTCTGGTCCCACTCTTTACTTGGCCTTCACTTGTTGCTTTTCAGTTCCTTGTGTTGACTGAGACAGGGAGAGCAAAGATGATTAACCCCTTCCTCACCCAGCCGCTTGTGGTACGACGGCTCACCCCTTCCAGACGGCGTTGTGGGGGGGACCACTCGGGCAGCTTGGAGCCTTGACCCCTGGTGGGGGGGGACCACTCGGGCAGCTTGGAGCCTTGACCCCTGCTAGTCTACCTTCTTTGGAGTAGGCAGGTAAGGTGACGAAGAGAAGACAGAAGGGACGTAGAAGGGGAGACAAAGGGCAGGTCCAGCGCCCAGAGGGACATAAACGGACCTCGGCACGGTGAGAGTTGTACGAGAGTGCATAAGACCCCCCTCCGTGTGTGTGTGTGTGCTCGGTACAGCCGCTGAAAGACACACACTCCCTCCGGTAATGCTCGCAGGACTGAAACTATCTTCAGTATTTCCCATAGAATACTCCACTAGTTTGTAATTCCACACGCTAAGTCATGTTTAATATTTAATTTCACCATGAATTACAGAGACAGAGGATTATTCATTTTTAAAAAAAAAAAAAACATGGGGCCAATGGGCCCCACAAATATTGGATCATTTGCACAGTGAGACTGTCTAATTAAAGTTGTTCCCATCAAATGTCTGATAATGTGCAAAGCATGTAACATTGTAACTACAGTACACACTGAGTCATGCATTAAGACATTGAGAATGCGTAATGTGGTATGTGTGGGTATGTGCACGATCTGGCATGTGTTTTAAGGTTTTTATCTAATTTCTTGTTCATAATATCTCTAGGTAGAGGACAAGGCAACATTTTTTTTTTCTTGCAACTCTTCTCATTTTATTAAAAGACGTAGAGCAGTCTTCTATAAAGCCACCGGATAAATGTTAGTGCTGAGCTTTGAACATAAATCCTCTGACCCTGTGTGTGAATGTGTTGAAACCGACGATTTCTTGTGACATTAAATCTAAAACGGTCCTTTCCCTCCGATCACATTCCGCTGATCAGAAACGAGGGTCCCGGGAAAATGGACGCTGACCCGAGAGGGCACCATGAATGGCCTCCCTGCTCTCCTGCAGAAGGGGCTCCATGTCCGAGGGCACCACAGGCTGGCCTCTCGCTTCTCCAGGGGGCGGCCCTGCTAGGGGCCCCACGGGCGTGCGGAGTCACGGGGCTGGTCGGGCAGTCCGTGTGCGGCTGCGGCACCTCCGTGGATACCGAGACAACGTCATCATCACGGATCGGCCAGACTGGTCACATGCGGGTGAGGGCAAGGACACACTGGGACCCACAGGTACAGCCAGAGCTCCTGTGGACAGCTGGGGTCTTTGAGAGCACGCCGGAGTCCCCGTCTGTCACCGTCTCCAGCCCTGATAGCCGGGGGAACAGCAGGAGAAGCCGGCCTCCCTCCCCTAGTGAAACTGTGGACACAACTGGCCCAGGATGAGAAATCAAAGTGGGATGGCCGGCCAGCAGAGACGGATCCGGTGCTGCCCCGGCCCGGGGTGCTCACAGGCCCCACGCGACAGGGGTGAGCAGCGGTCGCTGCCCCCGAGCTCTGCCACGGCCTCCCGGACATAACGGGGCACGGCTCCTGCTCCCCTTTCTCCTTCCGAGTCGTGTGTGAAACGTCCCTGTGCCCAGCTGCACCCTGGACACTCCCAGGGAAAGATTTCTGGAGAGAGGAGTGTGGACCCAGCCTGGTTGGCACGGCCGACAGCTATCAGACCTGGGGTTACAGAAAGACCCTGGAAGCACTCTATTTAAAATGCAGATCAATACCTCATTGGTTGTGGCTGTTAGGGGTGAAAATAAAGTGCGATTGCGACTTTATCTTGGAAAATAAAACTAAACTGTATGAGAGCGAGTGGGTTTTATTTCATTGAATGATACGTACTTCCTAGTTCACTATTTTACGGAGGTCAAAAGCTGTATCAAACGCTGGTTTCTTCTGTTCTCAGATAGCATTTCTGGCACCATGACAGATAACAGCGTGCTATTCCGTACTCCGTAGTTAACTGTCCCCACAAGATCATAACGAGGGTCATTTCTGAAAATTAATTTGGAGGCATTCCAAGCTTTGCAGAAATTTCCTCTCGGGCTCTTCTGAAGCCCTTGGTCCGCAGAGCATTCTGGTCTGGACCGTCTGAGCTGTCCCTGTCCACACTGACTCTCCCCGGCACCTGTACCTGGGCTCACTCGGCCGCCTGGTCAGTGGGCTTGCTGGCCGACAATGGGCGAGTTCTCTCTAATCATCGTCAGTGACTTCGAGCAACCCGCTTCTCGCCCCAGACCCGTACCTGCTCGCCGCGCGGCTGCGGCCTGACCCACGGAGATGCTGGTGACAGTCAGGGGCACAGTGCCAAGCTGAGAAGAATGTTTGAGGGCGGGTTTAATTTTACAGATAGCCCCTTCATGAGTGAGGACGGTGTGATGGCCACCTCCTCCGACCTACTTCCAGCTCTCTCTCTCTGTCCCTCAGCCGACTGTGTCAGGCTGCAGGCCTCTCTTACTTCTTCTTCTGGTGACAGGCCAAGCGCAAGCCCAAGGTAGACATGTCACATGGGCTCTGACAACAATTTCCTTCATCGATCGTTCCTTTCATAAGCCGACCCTGAACTCATTTATCTATGCCTATAATCAAGTATCTATGATAATTTATAATTTGAGTAATAAGACAGCTCTCAAATAAAAATGAAATAGGAAGGTCGTTGATCATTGCACTATTCACCTTTCAAAATGGCCAGAGACTCAAGGTCCGCGTCAGGAGCGGTGAAGAAGGCCGGTGTCCCCGACGGGGTGGGAACAGACACCTTGACGGGGACAGCAAGGATTCAGGGGACACCGTGAGTGGGGTCAGGTCAGTGTCCTCTCCCTGGCTCCCACGCAGGGTTCAGACTGTCACGGCAAAGGAGGGGGGAGGAAGAGAACCTTGTATCTGACTGAATACTTACCCCAAAGTGACCGAGTTTTAAATAAGGAATGTCCGGTACCCTTTGAACTAACCAGCGTAATAATTCCTAGTAAGCCATTGGAATGAGACTCCGTGCGCTCTGTGGGGTTCAGTAACTGAAGGGGAAGGTTATGTATTTCCCGACCCATGTTTTCATTATAGATTTCAACATCACTGCATTTTGATTTGACTCAGCAAGTCTCCATCGAGGGATTTATCCAAGAGAAAGATATACCCACACAGATAAGCAAATAATACTGCCCACAAACATTAGGGGATATTTCACAATGAATATGAAGCGATAAAACATCCCCTAATTTTTGTGATAAGATATCCCCTACTGTTTGTGAGCAGAATATTTGTATTTGTGTATAACGATATTAATTATGGCTTTTTATTTTACAGTAAAAAGCTGGGGGGGGAAATATCCAAGTGGCTATGACCAGGAATTTGTGGAAATGAATTGTGGGACATCCACACAATGTCGTCAAACACTGATGCTCAGGAATGTGAAATTTCAGGGACTTTACTGAAGTTTAATTAAGATGATTTGGCAGGTTATAACGAGAATGAAAAAGTTTAGTGACAAGTTCTCATATGGAACTGAAGTTATCTGTGATATTCCTTATCAGGGGAATTGTTCACTGTTACACAATAGACCACATAAGATTGTTCACATGTACATTTTTATTATGTTTAGGATGGTCTGTTAGATAAAGCTCCTTTCACATACGTGCTGCGCTAAAGGGTCTTTATTTTAAAGATACCAACATATTTGAAATATTTACCGCAGCTTGAAAATTTTGTGAAAAAAGAGATATAATCTCAGCTAGTTATTGCTTCATTATTTTGAATAGTAAAGTGAACAATATTAAGATTTTCTTCCTTCGTAGGTTTGCTGTGAGCGCTCAGTGGGCTTTACATAACTGAATTACGAGTGAATCTCCTAATGTTTGGGGAATAAGGGGTTCTATTGAATTAAATATCTCATTTACTGAGACTTATCACATAAACCAGTCATAGTTTCAACTTTAAAGTATTTCAAGAAATATGAAAATGAAATTCAATAAAAACAAAAACTGAAAGGGGACAATTTAATTTTGATTTATTTTTATCATCTTATCGTGTTTCAGAGTCATGGGAAAATACTGTTAGGTAGCCACCTGGGAAGTCCGGCCCACAGACTGACGCCCCGTAGCTTCCACCGGCTACCTGCTGTACTGGGCAGCCAGGGCGGCCACCACACAATGCCGCAGAGCGCCAGCGACGTCAGCAACAGAAAGTGACTGCTCACGGTTCCGGGGTCAGACTGTCCAAGACCAGGGGCCAGGCCAATGTGGTTCCCTGGTGAGAGCTCTCTTCCTGGTTTGTAGATGACTCCTTTCTCACTCTGTCTTTACATGGGAGAGAGAGAGAGAGAGAGAGAGCAAAAGGGGGAGGCAGAGAGAGAGGGGGAGAGAGAGAGGGAGAGAAAGAGAAGGAGAGAGAGAGAGAGGCAGAGAGAGAGGGAGGGAGAGAGAGGGGGAGAGAGAGAAGGAGAGAGAGAGGGAGAGAGAGAGGGAGGGAGAGAGAGAGGGAGAGAGAGAGTGAGAGAGAGAGAAGGAGAGAGAGAGGGAGAGAGAGAGGGAGGGAGAGAGAGAGTGAGAGAGAGAGAAGGAAAGAGAGGGAGTAGGAGAGAGAGAAGGAGAGAGGCAGAGAAAGAGAGAGAAGGAAAGAGAGGGAGAGGGAGAGAGAAGGAGAGAGAGTAGGAGAGAGAGAGGAAAAGAGGGGGGAGAGAGAGAGAAGGAGAGAGGAAGAGAGGGGGAGAGAGGGGGAGAGAGTGAGGAAGGGAAAGAAAGAGAGAGAACAGTCTAGTTCTTCTCCTCTTCCTATGAAGACACTAGGCTAACAATAGAAGTTTCACCCCCATGACCTCATCGAATCCTAATCACCTCCCAAGGCTCAGTTCCCAATTCCATCATCACATTGGGGGTTAGGGCTCCAATCTGTGAATTTTGGGAGGACACAGCTCCGCCTATCGGATCTACTAACCTCACAGAGGGGAAACACCAATCCGGAGGGGACAGTCTACCAGCCAAGAGCTGCACACAGTAACTGGCAGTGCCCAGCTGCACCCCGAGGTTCCTGACTCCTGGTCAGCAAACGCCCACAGGTCATCCGACGCACTCACAGGGTGTGTCCCCCTTTCTTCCTCATTACAGTTATTTTTCTACAAGTTAGATTTGGTCCGACCAGATCGCAAGCTCCCAGAACAGACACTCCACATCCAAAGCATCTACTGACTGGGAACTCACGTATCAACTACTTTATTTTTCACAAGAAGTAAGTTGTGGCCTGATCTGTGGGGGCGCAGTGGGTACAGTGTTGACCCGGAACCCTGAGGTCGCCAGTGCGAAACCCCGGGCTTGCCCGGTCAAGGCACATAGGGGAGCAATTACTACAAGTTGATGTTTCCTGCTTTTCTCCCTTTCACACTCTCTCTCTCTCTCTCTCTCTCTCTCTCTCCCTCTCCCCTCTCTAAATATATATATAATTGTGGATTGAGGAGGGCTGTTGTGTTCCGGAATGTCCTAATTCTTCTAACTTCAAATGTATAGAAATGTACTGCTGCATTCTAACGACACAGTTCATCCTCATTATCTCTGTCCTGACTACACTTCTGCGTAGCCCTTATATTAATTAAGTTTGGGGCAACTGCGTCTGCTCTACGTTATATATACACGCTTGTTCTCCACGTTGCCGATCACGTGTGTTCTAACACCAAAACTGAACTTTTTCCTATGAGATTCTGCGGGTGTCGCCTGTGCTGAGTCTAAGCCCCTGTGGGGGGCATATGGGACGAGGCGGGGCCACAGACGGCGTCTCCTGGGTGTACTGCCTGGGCATATGGTCCACACACAAGCAGTTATTTCCACTCACCATATGCGATCCATATTTGAGTGTGGAAACGGGGCCTCATGGGAGCTGGCGTCGAAATAGCACAGGCAAACACTGACGGTGTGCCAGCGAGTGGGTCTCAGCAGACACCCAGCAAGTGCTGCACGCCGCAGCTGTGATCCCGAGGGCTGAGAACAGCCGGCCGGGGCACCGCGGGCCGCAGCTGTGACCCCGAGGGCTGAGAACAGCCGGCCGGGGCACCGCGGGCCGCAGCTGTGACCCCGAGGGCTGAGAACAGCCGGCCGGGGCACCGCGGGCCGCAGCTGTGACCCCGAGGGCTGAGAACAGCCGGCCGGGGCACCGCGGGCCGCAGCTGTGACCCCGAGGGCTGAGAACAGCCGGCCGGGGCACCGCGGGCCGCAGCTGTGACCCCGAGGGCTGAGAACAGCCGGCCGGGGCACCGCGGGCCGCAGCTGTGACCCCGAGGGCTGAGAACAGCCGGCCGGGGCACCGCGGGCCGCAGCTGTGACCCCGAGGGCTGAGAACAGCCGGCCGGGGCACCGCGGGCCGCAGCTGTGACCCCGAGGGCTGAGAACAGCCGGCCGGGGCACCGCGGGCCGCAGCTGTGACCCCGAGGGCTGAGAACAGCCGGCCGGGGCACCGCGGGCCGCAGCTGTGACCCCGAGGGCTGAGAACAGCCGGCCGGGGCACCGCGGGCCGCAGCTGTGACCCCGAGGGCTGAGAACAGCCGGCCGGGGCACCGCGGGCCGCAGCTGTGACCCCGAGGGCTGAGAACAGCCGGCCGGGGCACCGCGGGCCGCAGCTGTGACCCCGAGGGCTGAGAACAGCCGGCCGGGGCACCGCGGGCCGCAGCTGTGGTCCCGAGGGCTGAGAACAGCCGGCCGGGGCACCGCGGGCCGCAGCTGTGGTCCCGAGGGCTGAGAACAGCCGGCCGGGGCACCGCGGGCCGCAGCTGTGGTCCCGAGGGCTGAGAACAGCCGGCCGGGGCACCGCGGGCCGCAGCTGTGACCCCGAGGGCTGAGAACAGCCGGCCGGGGCACCGCGGGCCGCAGCTGTGACCCCGAGGGCTGAGAACAGCCGGCCGGGGCACCGCGGGCCGCAGCTGTGACCCCGAGGGCTGAGAACAGCCGGCCGGGGCACCGCGGGCCGCAGCTGTGACCCCGAGGGCTGAGAACAGCCGGCCGGGGCACCGCGGGCCGCAGCTGTGACCCCGAGGGCTGAGAACAGCCGGCCGGGGCACCGCGGGCCGCAGCTGTGATCCCGAGGGCTGAGAACAGCCGGCCGGGGCACCGCGGGCCGCAGCTGTGACCCCGAGGGCTGAGAACAGCCGGCCGGGGCACCGCGGGCCGCAGCTGTGATCCCGAGGGCTGAGAACAGCCGGCCGGGGCACCGCGGGCCGCAGCTGTGATTCCGCAGGCTGACCGGCCGGGGCACCGCGGGCTGCAGCTCCAGCAGATCGGAGGCCCGGCCCCCTCGCAGACGCCTCCAGATCCGTGCGGGTGGTGACCGGGCTCTGCGCGAGCAACGAGCCGTTGTAATTGTTCTGACCCAGGCGACCTGGGGAGGGCCGAGCACTCCAAGAGAAATATTTCCTGAGCTGTCCGGGCCTCGCCCGTGGGGGGCGACAGCCGTCAACAAGCTGTCTGTACCCCAGGACCGTGGCTGGCCCCCCACACGGAATATTTTTAATAAGTGTTTCTTGGGTTTTTTTTTTTTTTCATTTTTCCAAAGCTGGAAACGGGGAGGCAGTCAGACAGACTCCCGCATGCGCCCGACCGGGATCCACCCGGCATGCCCACCAGGGAGCGATGCTCTGCCCATCTGGGGTGTTGCTCTGTTGCATCCAGAGCCATTCTAGCGCCTGAGGCAGAGGCCAAGGAGCCATCCCCAGCGCCCGGGCCAACTTTGCTCCAATGGAGCCTCGGCTGCGGGAGGGGAAGAGAGAGACAGAGAGGAAGGAGAGGGGGAGGGGTGGAGAAGCAGATGGGCGCTTCTCCTGTGTGCTCTGGCTGAGAATCGAACTCAGGACTTCCGCATGTCAGGCTGACACTCTACCGCTGAGCCAACCAGCCAGGGCATTTTTAATAAGTCTTGGGATGGCAAGTTTGGCTGAAACCATCCCCTAGAGGACTTAAGAATATTAATTAGCTGATTAATTAGATGCCTCCCTGAGCCACCACGCCAGGGCTGCTGCCCGCGCCACGGGTTTTATTTATCCAGAGTTTCCGTCTGCCGAGCTCATCAACGGGAGGGAGGTGTCACTGGAGGAGGACGGTGAGAGCCAGGCTCGTCCGAAGGTGACTTGTTTTTACGCCTTGTGCCCAGGACGCGGAAAGCTCTGACTGCTGTCACTGTGGTCCCGGGGCAGCCGTGCTCAGGGGGCAGTCACCGGCTCCGAGGTCCTGCTCTGTGCCACGCTGCTCTGCGGGCAAGGCCCTCAGAAGCCTTGGCCGCGTCCTCTACACAGCGCGGTGGTGATGAGCTCTATTTCCGGTTATCTCCAAGGGTCACCGTGAAGGCAGCCGTGCGAGGAGTGGCTGTGACTACAGGACGTCGTGGACTGAATGCGCACTGTGCGTGGGAGGCTGTGACGCTGCTGGAGTGTCATCGTGTCCCTGACTCCCCAGACCAGCCTGCAGGGCGGTTCACCTCCCTGCTGAGTCAGCGTATAAACCGGCACTCTCTCTCTCGGTGGCTGAACGCCGAGATGCTGATGTGGGCCTGGGGGGGGGGGGACCACTCTCTGTCATGCTGACACGGAGGTCCACGCTGCTTTCATTCTGAGATGACACCATTTCAGGATGTCCCCAAACCTTGAGAAGAGAGATCTGGAGAGCTGCCTTCCCTCCGCTCTTAAATGCCTCAGTCCAGAGGTGACCCGGGGCACCCACTGGGCATCAGCTGGCCAGCCTCGCCGCAGGGGCAGGGGCAGAGGAGATGTGGGGGCACCGTCAGCCCACGGGCCACTGCAGATGGCCTGACTTCCCCCATGTGCAGATGAGGGACCCACGGGTCAGAGGCGTTCAGCTAAGCTCGCTGGGCCACACGGCCTTCAGTGGCCACGCCCTAGTCTCATGCTGTCTGTCTGACTTGCGGTCTTTTTCTCAACTGAGATCTTCATTAATCTTTATTGATGTGTCGATGATTCATTACTTCCGACTCGTGAATCACAATGGGCCACCAAAGGCCTGCCTTTGCAGTCCTCCTCAGTGAATGACCTCTCCTGAGGAGAAAAGGTTTACTCCTCCCTTTCTTTAAGGTCATGAAGAAAAAGTGCCTATTGTTGTATCTCATCCATGTGGGAGATGCTTATTCAAATCACGAGACCCTGTTGTAATGGCTTAATTATTTTTTATTTTATTTTTTTTCATTTTTCTGAAGCTGGAAACAGGGAGAGACAGTCAGACAGACTCCCGCATGCGCCCGACCGGGATCCACCCGGCACGCCCACCATGGGGCGATGCTCTGCCCACCAGGGGGCGATGCTCTGCCCATCCTGGGCGTCGCCATGTTGCGACCAGAGCCACTCTAGCGCCTGAGGCAGAGGCCACAGAGCCATCCCCAGCGCCCAGGCCATCTTTGCTCCAATGGAGCCTTGGCTGCGGGAGGGGAAGAGAGAGACAGAGAGGAAAGCGTGGCAGAGGGGTGGAGAAGCAAATGGGCACTTCTCCTGTGTGCCCTGGCTGGGAATCGAACCCGGGTCCTCCGCATGCTAGGCCGACGCTCTACCGCATGGCTTAATTATTTGAAATGAGAAAACGTCAGCGAACATTTAGAAATAAACTGGGCATTTTGGTCAAGCACGTGCATATTGTTCGAAGTAAAAGGAATCCACGCTCGTCTTCCACGCGTGTCTAAAAACATTGAAAAATTAGGAAAGAAACCCACGTTTTGGGCGCGTCTGCACCAACATTTCAAATAGCAGAAATCCCACAGTTTGGTTAAAATATTTCCTTCAGTGTGTTTCAGGAAAGCGCGTATCAGAAAAAAAACGGTCAAGAAGGTCTCCTGTTATTAGAACGGCAAAATAAATCAACGACAGACATCCCCGTGTAATTAAACTGGGAGCTGGAACAGCGGATGAGCCACGCGCGGTCAGAGCTGAGACACGTGACGTGCGCCCAGAACGTAGCATATAGCTGTGTGGCGGGTGTTGCGTCTGGTAAATGTTTGTTGTCCATCTTTGCCCTCTTACTGGGGGCTTTTCAGAACCTACGTGAACGGTGGGATGAAGCCAGCAGCCTGTCATCGGAAAAACGGACTCTGATGGTGCGAGCTTTCCAGAGAGCCGCGGGCAATAACACTGTGTGCCGGGGCTAAGAGTGCTGATTTGATGGCGTCGATGGGTTATCTCCGGGAGTAGCGTGGGATTCTGGAGAAAGAAAAAAAAAAAGAATCAAGCCATTCAGAGAAAAGTGCTCTCACTGTGACCCCTGCTGACGTCGTTTACGGAACGGCGGTCTCCCTCCCTCTTGCGCGGACTGTCTTCGAGAACCACCATCTCTGTTCCTCTTGACCACGATGGGGACACCCCCAGGCCTTCGTTCAACGTGATGCTTTAGATACAATCCACTCTCCTCTTTGTTTGTTTGTTTTTTAATAACCTAATTAAAAGAAAGGAAACTGTCTGGTGTGCTCAGAAGCGACACGGTTTATGCACAGAGCTGCACTGCGGAAGGGAGCAGGTCCACGCAGGGGCGGCCGGGGAGGGGCAGCGTTGAAGGTGTGAGCACGTCTTCGGCTCTCGGCTCTCAGTGTTCCACACAGAAAGAAGTGACTGGTCACACGCAGGGGACCCAGGTCTCTGCTGAGCCCCCTCGAGGTCCCCAGGCTCTGGACCGAGAGCTCTGCCCATGTGGGCCCATCTGGTCCCCACGGCCTCTGAGACGGGTGCCTGCTAACAGTGTCTCCGGTTTGCAGACCAGAAGCCCATTGCTTCAAACTGTGAACTGAGCTGGCAGCCTCACACAGCACAGCTGGGACAGGACTCAGCCCTAACCCCCCAGATCCGTGACATCAGAACCCATTGTCCCCTCGACCCCCCGGGGCTCCCGCTGGTTCCTGAGCTGCGGCTTCCCAGCGATGGTCGGGCCCGGCGCCTGGAGTCAGGGTCAGGAAGGAGTGTCCTGTTAGACCCGCAGCGTGGTCAGCGGAGGGGTTGGGAACGGTGGACGTCAGGATGGTTAGCCGCAGTCAACCCGGCCCGCGGGGGCGCAGGGAAGGCATCTGTTCTCCGCTTTCACGGAAGAGGCATTATCAGCGCGATTTCGTCTCTTCACGGAAGAGGTTAGAGAAGAACGAGCAAAAGGCAAGACCACACCCCTAATGAGTCCCCCCCAAAAAACACTGTGCGTCCTTCTTAGAGTGGGGGTCTTGGTTCCCACTCACGAGGGGGACACTTCTCACATGACTGCTTGATGTCACGCGAAACGTGTGAAGAACGCCGTGAAGGCTCTTGTCGGCAGCGTGGGCCGCTGTGTCCTGTCCCAGTCCCTGCACAAATTTCCACGTCAGGACGAGGGTTGTTCTGTGGGATTTATTTCCAGGAAGGGCCTCTTCTCCCCTAAGAAACCGGATGCCTTGTCCCAGGAACGTGCTTTATGCTTAACCCAAGGAATGCCCTCCGAAGGCCATCACCAGCGTCTGCAGGGGCCACACGCTACCCCTCTTCCCTGCCCCCGCCCAGGAGCACAGCCGGACCTGTTTCCCAGCCTCCCTGGCAGATACACAACCAGTTCTAACTGATGAAACGCAGGTTGAAGTAACGTGTGCGATGCTCAGGCCTGGCCACGCCCCTTCCCAAACGGCCTGCTGATGGGGGGCCTAGGGTCACCGTGGGGGGTGTACTGAAGGGATCGGGGGGCCCTTTCCATCTCTCCTTCCCCTCCCCGGCCGACAGCTACACCTCACACGGACAGTGAAGAAACTTCTAATGCACAAAGCACCTGACGCTCAGAGTTCACCAGCCACAGCGGCCACTAAAGAAATCGTCACAGGCCCTGGCCGGTTGGCTCAGCGGTAGAGCGTCGGCCTGGCGTGCGGGGGACCCGGGTTCAATTCCTGGCCAGGGCACACAGGAGAAGCGCCCATCTGCTTCTCCACCCCTCCCCCTCTCCTTCCTCCCTGTCTCTCTCTTCCCCTCCCGCAGCCAAGGCTCCATTGGAGCAAAGATGGCCCAGGCGCTGGGGATGGCTCCTTGGCCTCTGCCCCAGGCGCCAGAGTGGCTCTGGTTGCAACAGAGCGACCCCCCTGGTGGGCAGAGCGTCGCCCCTGGTGGGCGTGCCGGGTGGATCCCGGTCGGGCGCATGCGGGAGTCTGTCTGACTGTCTCTCCCCGTTTCCAGCTTCAAAAAGAAAAAAAAAAAAAGAAATCGTCACAGACACGGGGTGCTCCTTCCTGTTTTCCCTATTTCGTCTTCATGGAGGTAAGAGGTTGGGTGTGTTTTTGTAACAAGAATTATGGCGGACTGGGTTCTGCCTCACTTGGACACTCAGGAGCCCCAGGGTGACGAAGGCTGGGCCGTCGGCAAACCGTCCGTCCAAGGTGGCTCTTGGTCTGGTGGCAGTCACCGGGCAGCGAGGACACGCTGGTGGCCGAGACGAGGAGGATGGAGATGCCAGCTATCTGCTGGCAGCCCATCCGCCAGCCCGTGGTGAACCGTGGAGAGACGGCGTGCACGCAGAGCCCGTGGGCCCGGGGAGAGGGGGCAGAAGTCAGGGTCCCTGGTGGGTCTCCATGCCACGGGCGGAGCAAAGCGCGGCGTTAGGGGAAGGGGCCCGCTGGAACAACAATGAGCTGTTTTCCACAAAGAAAAGAAAAGAAAAGAAAAGAAAAGAAAAGAAAAGAAAAGAAAAGAAAAGAAAAGAAAAGAAAGGAGAAGAAGTGGATGTTTCCAGAAGCGCGGAGGTCCTGCCAGATGGGGAATCGCTGATTGGAAAAGGAGCGGCCAGACGAGGAACGAGATGGGAAAAGCCCCGAGTGACAGAGGGTGGCTTGGACGCAGTGACGGCCCCCCCCCCGTGACAGGGTTCCCCACTCCAACCTGAGGCTGACCGCCCCACACGGCCGGCGTCGACCGTAAGAGACAGCAGCATGCGGCGGGTGGAGGAGGAAGGCTCTGTTTCAGAGACGACCTGGTTTGGCGACGAGAACGTGGAGGCAAGTCCGTCAGCTCCCTGGGGAGATGCGGAAGCTGTTGGGCTTCCCAGACCCCACAGGGACTGAAACGCAGTGAGTCTGGCTTGTTCGGGGTTCCGGGAAGTAGAGGGCGCACCTGGCAGCTGGACGGTCTGCGAGAAGGACGTCTCAGTGCCCACTTCGGGGGTGGCTGAGGGTCCCAGTCGAGGCGAGAAACCAACCCGGGGAAGAGTCCGAGGTTCCAGAAGACGGTGCCAATCAGCCTGGTTCCCGCGGCAGCAAAACAAGGACGCCACTGAGAAGCGGTCCCTGCTGCCCAGACCGAGGCATCCAGCATCAGACACATACAACTCTCTGTGACCCTCCGTATTCAGGGCTAGTGACAGCCATGTGTCACACACTCTTCCCTGAACTGAGGGGATCCCGTTCCTGCTTCTCCATTTAACATGTGTGTGTGGCCCTGGCCAGTTGGCTCAGTGGTAGAGCGTCGGCCTGGCGTGCAGAAGTCCCGGGTTCGATTCCCAGCCAGGGCACACAGGAGAAGCGCCCATCTGCTTCTCCACCCCTCCCCCTCTCCTTCCTCTCTGTCTCTCTCTTCCCCTCCTGCAGCCAAGGCTCCATTGGAGCAAAGATGGCCCAAGCGCTGAGGATGGCTCTGTGGCCTCTGCCTCAGGCGCTAGAATGGCTCTGGTCACAACAGAGCCACGCCCCGGAGGGACAGAGTATCGCCCTCTGGTGGGCAGAGTATCGCCCCCTGGTGGGCGTGCCGGGTGGATCCCGGTCAGGTGCATGCGGGAGTCTGTCTGACTGTCTCTCCCCGTTTCCAGCTTCAGAAAAAAACAAACAAAAAAAAACGTGTGTGTGTGTGTGTGTGCGTGTGTGTATGAGAGAGAGAGAGAGAGCACGAGTGTGTGTATGTGCTAAGCCACTGCAGTGATCCTTGGCCCTTGTCCTCCTAGGTGCTGACCCCTGAAGGGTCACACCGGACCCTTGTGGAGACAGGGTGCTTCCCCATGGACCTCAGACCCCGGGCTACCCGCAGGAGCTGGTGTGGCGTGGGCAGGTGGTGGACACGTCCTACGTGGGGGGTAGTCGGCAAACCAGGAACCGTGCCGAGACTGGCTGGCCCCCACCTCCACTGACCAACCCGTTCCATTCTCTTTCCCTCTCGGACCCTCTGCCCTGACCTCAGGTGCACTGCGCTGTGGCTGAGTTCATGCCAAAGCAATGCCAGCCAGGGCGACAGGAATCACTCCCAGTCCAGCCGGTAAAAGCTGTTCAATCCCATTCACACTGCAACTGGCCGGAATGTGTGCAGGGAGGAGAAGCTGCCAGCCTGGACCCTCAATGGCCTGGTGTGCTGCCCGCTCCTGCCCAAGTGACCTCTACGAAGACAGAAGCTGACCACTGCCCTGTCTGAACCCTGGAACCCAGTGGTCAGTTAGAAGAGCCACCCACATTATCTGGCTCCATTCCCTTATTTCAAAACTGTCAATGATACAGTTTACAATTTCTTGGATGGATGTTAACTTAAATCCATTCAACAGAGAGGGCCAGAGTAGATGTGATAAGCCGTGGGAATTAAACTGATGGCTGCACATTCATGAAAACCAGGAGATAAACAGTCTAATTGAATCCCATGACCTCAGGAAACCCAGTTCTTGTGACTATATGGGGACTGAAAAAGAGTTAGAAGGGGTCAGTGTTACAATGTAGCTGTCTAGTTTGGAAAATCATCTGTTTTCTTTTCTTTTGTATTTTTTCCATAGCGAGAAGGGGGGAGGCAGCCAGACAGACTCCCGCATGCGCCCGACCGGGATCCACCCGGCATGCCCACCAGGGGGCGATGCTCTGCCCATCTGGGATGTTGCTTTGTTGCAACCTGAGCCATTCTAGCGCCTGAGGCAGAGGCCAAGGAGCCGTCCTCAGTGCCCGGGACAACTTTGCTCCAATGGAGCCTCGGCTGCAGGAGGGGAAGAGAGAGACAGAGAGGAAGGAGGGGGGGGGGTTGTGGAGAAGCAAATGAGCGCTTCTCCTATTTGCCCTGGCCGGGAATCGAACCTGGGTCCCCCGCACACCAGGCCGACACTCCACCACTGAGCCAACCAGCCAGGGCCCCATCAGACATTTCTAAATGAGATGCTGCTGCGATTAGCCACCCTGCCCCCCCACAGCAGAAGGAGCATGTGTGTCTCTGCCTTGTTCTGTACCCCACCCTAGCGACTCCCCGCTTTGCTCCCCCCGCACCCTGTCCTAATCGACCACCAGTGGGGTTCATGGAGCCCCTTACGTCTCCTCCTTTGACTCTAAAAGAGGCTGAAAAGCTGCCCTTGTCTGGAGCACTTTCTCAATCCGTGGAGATTTCCGTTCCCAGTAACTGTCGCCCGTCTGGCTCAGACACACTCATAAAAACCCTCTGCGGGTCCGCAGGCTTCTAAGGTCGGCAGGAGGCTTTGCGCCGGGCGTCGGCGCTCACAAAACTTTGTCTTCACTTGTGGACATTCCACGGGCAGCTGGTGGCTGAGTGGGTGTTGCCGAGATGCCAGCGGGCACCCCAGTGCCGGGACCAGGGTGTGAGCAGGGCCCGCCCCGAGCCTCTGCGATGCCACCCGCTGCCCGGCCCTACCCACGAGGGCCCCTGTGCCCCTCACACCACACTCTGCTGCCATCGCTGCGCCGTCTCCACACGCACGCTGCCCTCCCATCTCCGCGGCTGTTTCATCTCGTTCCCTCAACTTGCTGCCGATTCACCCGTGTTGTGGGGGATCCTCTCCCGCCTGTTCGTGACAGGAGCCACAGCACCCACACGGCGTCAGACCGGAGCAATGCCCTCTGGGCGGACCCGACCTGTGTCCTCAGACCCCGCCCTCCATCTGACATACAGTGTGTGAATTAGGGACAGTGGGGACAACAACAACTGCAGTCAGAAGAAGAGCCGGGCTGGAACCTCTGCTGCGTTTACTCGGCTGCGGCCCCAGCAGTGTTCTTGAGTGTCTACTGCTGGTGTCACTGTTCCCAGACTTGGGGTTCCCACAGCACCTCGCAGCAGACCCTCTGGGCGGCCATCCCCCTCCTAACGCGGCTGCTTCTGCAGAAGGGGGGTTCCCTGCAAGGCGTGTGCTCCTGCATGAGGACGTGATGGACCCCCGTCTCCACCCCGAGCGCATCCCAGACACTGCTGTTCCCTGCACTGGTCTCCTGGCTTTGTCAGCTGTCTCTCTCTCTCTCTCTCTCTCTCTCTCTCTCTCTCTCTCTCACACACACACACACACACACACACACACACACACACCCCTACCCACTCACCTGCTCACCTATCTACATCTTTCTCTCTATCCAGCATCACCTTCCTACCTATGTGTGTCCCCTTGTCTCCCTGTATGTTGTTATCAAAATCCTTTGCTATCAAACAGCCACTGAGAAGACATCCTTGTCTCCTCCGCCCTGTATTCCTCAGAGAGTAACGCTCCGAGTTGGCTCCAACTTACAGTCACTCTGAAGTCCAGCCATCATCTCGGTGACAGCCGTGACATTTGGGAGAGCAGTGCTCTCTTCGACTGGATTGATAAACCCATCTTAAAAATGTCCTGTGCTGACATCGGACAGCTCAGCCATCCAGTGTTTCCTGCAACCCTGATGGATGCAGATTTGGGATACAAAGTCAACTCTGTATCAGGGGGTTGACAGAGTAAAGGGGGCGTCCCCAAACCAGGAGGCTGGGGACTTGGGGGGCGAGAGCAGCTGGTTGCGGGGAAGTCAGACCCGGGACTGTGCACCCCGGATTGAGCCTGCAGTTGCAGGTACGACCCCGGCTCCTCTCTGCTCTGGACAAGTGACCTCATGCGGGTACGGGACCCCTGGGGTCTCCGTCTCCTCGCTGCTCACGGGCACTGAAGCCAAAGGAGTCAACGAAATGGAAGCCACCCAGATGGCGTCTGAATTCACGTTGGCACCACTCTGACCACTGTCCCACATCTGCCCTCAATGCCACCAACTGTGGACAGATGGCCTGACGCGGCGGGGTCTCTGTTTCCTTCCTGACACACAAGGAGATTTGTCACGTGATCCTGAAGGCCGTTTCCTGTTCTTACACTTTATTGTTCCTGCTGGCAGAGCGGACGGCATCGCGTCTGGTTGGTCCCCACGCTGGTGGTCTGCACGTCTCCGGGACAGGGGCTTCAGTGGCTCAGGCTCAGTTCCACAGCAGACGGCTCTCCGGAACGCAGCCTGGCCCCTGCACCACACGGAGCCTCGTGGACGACCCGTCTGTCGGCGGGAAAGGCGTGACGGACCCCTCTCCCTGGCTTATTCCCGGAACTGCCAACGACCCTGGCCGACTGCACACACACGTCACGAGGAGCAGGTGCTGACGAAGGCCGTGTTCTACCCACGGCGGGTCCCGGCTCACGACTGAGCATGGACAGACACGGAGGCGGGGCTGAGAGGAGAGCGGGGCGTGGCCACGTTCAGCACCGCTGGGAACGCTCGCCGCTCAGGAACCGAGTCTGTTCACCTCACCACAATAGGCAGAAAAAGCCACTGCGGGTCCTTCAAACGACGCAACCCATCAATACGCTGGAAGCTGCACAGAACGGTGAACGAGGAAACAACAGGACCGTCGGAAAAAAAGCTGAACCAAACACAGGTCTGTGTCTTCATCTGTTAAAATAAAGGGGTTCCTCCAACAACAGGTGTTGGGAAGACATGGGGGGCGGGGACCCTCGTGCACTGTTGGTGGGACTGTCAATCAACGCAGTCGCTGTGACACACAGACACTCTGGAGTTTCCTCAAAAACATCCAGACGGAATTATCACCTGACCCAGCGATTCCTCTTCCAGATACTTATCTGAAGAAATCCAAAACGCTAATTCAAAACAAAGAAAGAAGAGGCCCTGGCTGGTTGGCTCAGTGGTAGAGCGTCGGCCTAGCGTGCAGGAGTCCTGGGTTCGATTCCCGGCCAGGGCACACAGGAGAAGCGCCCATCTGCTTCTCCACCCCTCCCCCTCTCCTTCCTCTCTGTCTCTCTCTTCCCCTCCCGCAGCCAAGGCTCCATTGGAGCAAAGATGGCCCGGGCGCTGAGGATGGCTCTGTGGCCTCTGCCCCAGGCGCTAGAGTGGCTCTGGTTGCAACAGAGCAACACCCCAGATGGGCAGAGCATCACCCCCTGGTGGGCGTGCCGGGTGGATCTCAGTCGGGCACATGTAGGAGTCTGTCTGACTGCCTCCCCGTTTCCAACTTCAGAAAAATACAAAAAAAAAACAAACAAAACAAAAACAAAAAACAAAGAAAGAAGAACCCCCCCCCATGTTTACTGCACCATTGTTTACAAAAGCCAAGAAACGGAAGGGACCCAGGTGCCCGCCTGTCAGCAGACACGTGGGTAAAAAAGTTGTGGTAGCCACGGACAACGAAATATTACTCGGCCATAAAAAAGAAAGACATCCTGCTAGGTGAGACACCACGGGGGCCCTAGAGGGCACTGTGCTGGGTGAGATGAGTCAGAGGAAGCCCGATACTGCATCATTCACTGACACGTGGAATAAAAAGTAATTAAACAGAATAAAAAGACAAACTACACAATGGGAGAATATATTTGACAATACGTCTGATAAGGGGTTAATAACCAAAATTTATAAAGAACTTGTAAAACTCAACACCAGGAAGACAAACAACCCAATCCAAAAATGGGCAAAAGAGATGAATAGACACTTCTCCAAAGAGGACATACAGATGGCCAACAGGCATATGAAAAAATGTTCAACATCACTAATGATTAGAGAAATGCAAATTAAAACCACAATGAGATATCACCTCACACCAGTCAGAATGGCGCTTATCAACAAAACAACACAGAATAAGTGCTGGCGAGGATGTGGAGAAAAGGGAACCCTCCTGCACTGCTGGTGGGAATGCAGACTGGTGCAGCCACTGTGGAAAACAGTATGGAGATTCCTCAAAAATCTGAAAATCGAACTGCCTTTTGACCCAGCTATCCCACTTTTAGGAATATACCCCAAGGACACCATAGAACGGCTTGAAAAGGAGAAATGCACCCGCATGTTTGTGGCAGCATTGTTCACAATAGCGAAGATCTGGAAACAGCCCAAGTGTCCGTCAGAGGAGGAGTGGATTAAAAAGCTTTGGTACATATATACTATGGAATACTACTCAGCCATAAGAAATGATGACATCGGGTCATTTACAATAACATGGATGAACCTTGACAACATTATACGAAGTGAAATAAGTAAATCAGAAAAAAAAAACACTAAGATGAATCCATACATAGAAGGGACATAAAAATGAGACTCAGAGACATGAACAAGAATGTGATGGCAACAGGGGTGGGGTGTTGGGGGAGGGGGGATGGGGTGAAGAAGGAGAGAGGGGTTAGGGGAGGGGAGGGGCACAAAGAAAACCAGATAGAAGATGACAGAAGACAATTTAACTTTGGGGGAGGGGTATACAGCACAATCAAATGTCAAAATAATCTAGATATTTTCTCTCAACATATGTACCCTGATTTATCAATGTCACTGCATTAAATTTAATAATAATAATAATAAAAAAAGTAATTAAACAAACAAACGAAGGCCAACAGAGAGACGGGCTCCTGGACACAGAGAACAGGTCCATGGTTGCCAAGTGGGTGGGGCTGGGGGGCGGGTCAGGAATGGTGGAGGGATGGAGACGCATCCATCGCCAGCGACAGACATCAGGCCCAGGAACACGGTCAGCAATATCGTCCTAACTGCGTGGGCTGCCCGACGGTGCCGGGCGTGTGGGGTGATCATTTAACATTTAACAAGTGATATCAATGTCTAATCACCAGTGGCCCACCGGGAGCGAGTGCAAGATTGCATGTCCGCCGTCATGGAAACATAGAAACAAGATGAAAAGGAAGGGGTCGACTCAGAGGCCGTGTCTCCTGCGGCAGAACTCACGCTGCTCTGCTGGTCTCGTTTCCAAGGTTCCGTCAGAGTCGTGCGATGGGCGTGTGGAAAACGCAGACCCCGGCCACGAGTCCTTGCATTCCGGTGACGGTGATAACTAACGAGGCCTGGACACGCGCATCGTCCTCCAGCACGTGCGGGAGGTGAGACGCAGGCCTGCCGCCATGCCCGCGGCCCTGGAGTGACCACGCCCTCCGGCCACCTCGGCGTGCCACGCTGTCCTAAGTCTGTACACGCCACTCTGAGCACTGCGCTCTGCACGCCTCTACCACCAAAGAAATGGGCCACAGGGGGCGTGCACACCGCTACAGACGGAGAGCCGGGTGTGAGCACAGACCGCCGCCCGGGATCCTGCGCCCTGCTCACCACTTTCCCCAGCCCTTCACGCCACACCACCGTGTGCCACGACTGCTGACATGTGCCACCATCCTGTTTCCGACAGACTGGCATGTGGATCTGAAATTGCAGAAGCACCTGGTTTAACCCCTCTCTCTCTCTCTCTCTCTCTCTCTCTCTCTCTCTCTCTCTCCTTTTATTAGTAAGAGAGACAGAGAGGGACAGACAGAAAGGGAGAGAGATGAGAAGCATCAACTTGTAGTTGCAGCATCTTAGTTGTTCACTGATTGTTTTTTCACATGTGCCTTGATGGGAGGTCTCCAGCCAAGCCAGTGACCCCTTGCTCAAGCCAGCGACCTTGGGGTCATGTCTCTGATCCCGAGCTCAAGCCGGCGACCTCAGGGTTACAAACCTGGGTCCTCTGCGTCCCAATCCGACTCTCTACGCACTGTGCCACCGCCCGGTTAGGCTGACGTGACCTCTGTCAGGCAGGGCTTCCTGCTCATGGTTCTGAGCTGACTGTCCACCACAGCGGTGGACAGAGTCACATGAGCAGCTTCCATTTCCATCCTGTGGAGCCACCAGGCCACCTCAAGTCCCACAGCTGTGAGGACGGTGAAGGCACCTCCTCTGGGTGACCCAGCTCAGTGCCTCCAGGCTGGGACTGACCAGGACACGTCTCAGGTCAGACAGGGTCGGGGCTGAGAGAGCAGGACCCAGGATGGACTTCAGTCCTGATTTCCGCCTTTGAGCAGGTGCCTCGTTCAGGATGCAGCACGTGCACTGTGCCCTGGGCCCATGCGGGGGGGTGGCGGTGCTCAACGCCCCCACCCTCCGTCTTCCCGCAGAGCCCGATCCTGGAAGTTATTAGATAAAGCTGTACAAACAGAAAAAAAAAGAGAAAAAAAAGGCAGGTAGGAAATAAGATGTCAGAGACACAAAAACACGCCTCACCGAGATTTCTGTCACGTGGACGTCAACACATGAAGGGCGCGTGTGCGCAGAAAAAGGGAGCTCTGTCCTGCGCATAATTTATCTCTGTCAGGTGTCAGCGGGCCTGGCCTTTATGTGAGAGCAATTTAATTAATGGGATGAGCGGCCCCGCGGTTGTTCTCGGCGGAAGCACGGCGACCGGTGGCCATCTGCGTGGATGCCCCTCCCCCGCCCGCCCCCGCCTCCAGCGGAACGTACTCTTCAAATACCACTCATTGATCACTCCCTCATCAGGGAGTAAATAACGGAGAAAATACATTTAAAAGGAGATACCGTTCTACCCAATCACTTTCCACAGCCTGGAACGAAGAAGCTGATACATAAGTAGAATTCTGTGTCACCTGACTGCCTGCAGTGTACCCCGTCAGCATGGGCACCTCCGTATTTCAGGGGGGACACTGGACGTCTGTCTCCTGGGATTAAATTGTAACCTGGGGATTTATTAGAAGAATTTGGGACACCTCCCCCCACCCCGCCAATTTGTAATGATCTCAAAAATTATGCCTTACAGTTAGCAAACACACACTTTTTTTTTCTTTTTCTTTGTCTTTTTTTCTGAAATGAGAAACGGGGAGGCAGTCAGACAGACTCCCACATGTGCCTGACTGGGATCCACCCGACATGCCCACCAGGGGGTGATGCTCTGCCCCTCTGGGGTGTCGTTCTGCCGCGACCAGAGCCACTCTAGCGCCTGGGGCAGAGGCCAAGGAGCCATCCCCAGCACCTGGGCCAACTTTGCTCCAGTGGAGCCTCGGCTGCGGGAGGGGAAGAGAGAGACAGAGAGGAAGGAGAGGGGGAGGGGTGGAGAAGCAGATGAGCACTTCTTCTGTGTGCCCTGGCCGGGAATTGAACCCATGACTTCCAGACCAATGCTCTGAGCTGGGTCAATGCTCTACCACTGAGCCAACCGGCCAGGGACTACACACACACTCTTAAGGATCTCAATTCAGGTGACCGCTGACCATTTCAGATTTTCTTGCTATCAATAAATGCTCCGTCATCCAAACAGTACACAGATTTAAAGGAAATGTCGGATGCCCAATGGCCATCCGAGATGCTCTGAGAATTCACCATCATGCCCGTTGGATGAAGTCTGCACCCCACCTGCCTGCCGATCCCGGGAAGCCGGCTTTCTCTTTGGCTGTGACCGCCCGTGGTTTGTGTATCTTAATCGTATCGAACGAGCAGTCTCCTGGGACAAGCCAAGGTCACGCCCCCTGTCTGCGCCTGACCTCGAAGCCGCCCTGGGCAGCCGAAAGGGACCTCCCGGCTCACTGGGCGTCTGTGGGTGCAGCCCTCAGCGACGGGGGCTGGGAAGGTGCTGCCCCGGTGTCACTGGGGGGCGGGGGGCTACCAACTCGTTCACTTATTTACGTGAGAAGGGCTGATACTCATCAAGCCAACATGATGCCAAACGCTGGGAATGCACCCCTCTCCGGTGACGGTAAATTAGCATTTTATCGTCTTTGTAAACATCAGAAATTGAGTGCCTTCCGCTCTGACTAGTGGCCGATTAATATTTATGGGCCGTGGGATATCACCGTCCACTAAGTTGGTCTTTATTCTTGAGCGCGCATCAGGAATGACGGCAAGTAAACTTCTTTTCTCCCCCCGAACTACAGGACGTGCTCATGTGGCCCAGGTCTGAAGATAAATGGAGTCCTGGGGTAGAGGCTCAGGGACAGGAGAGCCACGTGACAGGTCACCCGCTGTTGGATGCCGAGCGGGACGCATGTAAGACACAGGACATCGCTGGGGGTCAAGTGAGGGGCAGAAATGTCCACAGGAGACCGTCAGAGGGGCCGCTGCACCCACCGGTCAGACGGCGTCCGGGAAGGTAGGAGCCGCGATTCAAGCTGCTCAGATGAGAAGGTTGCTGCCATCGGCTCCGCAGTGACCACTGCAAAGTGTGTAATGGCGTCGACTGGAGTGTCCCTCACCACACTGAGGGCAGGAGGGACGGGGAGTGACCCTCACCACACTGAGGGCAGGAGGGACGGGGAGTGACCCTCACCACACTGAGGGCAGGAGGGACGGGGAGTGACCCTCACCACACTGAGGGCAGGAGGGACGGGGAGTGACCCTGACCACACTGAGGGCAGGAGGGACGGGGAGTGACCCTCACCACACTGAGGGCAGGAGGGACGGGACTGACCCTCACCTCACCGAGGGCAGGAGGGATGGGGAGTGACCCTCACCACACTGAGGGCAGGAGGGACGGGGACTGACCCTGACCACACCGAGGGCAGGAGGGATGGGGAGTGTCCCTGACCACACCGAGGGCAGGAGGGACGGGGAGTGTCCCTGACCACACTGAGGGCAGGAGGGACGGGAACTGACCCTCACCACACCGAGGGCAGAAGGCACGAGACTGACCCTCACCTCACCGAGGGCAGGAGGGATGGGGAGTGTCCCTGACCACACTGAGGGCAGGAGGGATGGGAACTGACCCTCACCACACTGAGGGCAGGAGGGACGGGACTGACCCTCACCACACTGAGGGCAGGAGGGACGGGACTGACCCTCACCTCACCGAGGGCAGGAGGGACGGGGACTGACCCTCACCACACTGAGGGCAGGAGGGACGGGGACTGACCCTCACGACACCGAGGGCAGGAGGGACGGGGACTGACCCTCACGACACCGAGGGCAGGAGGGACGGGAACTGACCCTCACCACACCGAGGGCAGGAGGGACGGGACTGACCCTCACCTCACCGAGGGCAGGAGGGACGGGACTGACCCTCACCACACCGAGGGCAGGAGGGACGGGACTGACCCTCACCACACTGAGGGCAGGAGGGACGGGGACTGGCCCTCACCACACCGAGGGCAGGAGGGACGGGGACTGGCCCTCACCACACTGAGGGCAGGAGGGACGGGGACTGACCCTCACCACACTGAGGGCAGGAGGGACGGGGAGTGTCCTCACCACACCGAGGGCAGGAGGGACGGGGACTGACCCTCGCCACACTGAGGGCAGGAGGGACGGGGAGTGTCCTCACCACACCGAGGGCAGGAGGGACGGGGACTGGCCCTCACCACACTGAGGGCAGGAGGGACGGGGACTGACCCTCACCACACTGAGGGCAGGAGGGACGGGGAGTGACCCTCACCACACTGAGGGCAGGAGGGACGGGGACTGACCCTCGCCACACTGAGGGCAGGAGGGACGGGGAGTGTCCTCACCACACCGAGGGCAGGAGGGACGGGGACTGACCCTCACCACACTGAGGGCAGGAGGGACGGGGACTGACCCTCACCACACTGAGGGCAGGAGGGACGGGGACTGACCCTCGTCACACTGAGGGCAGGAGGGACGGGGTTCAGTGTTCTAATGATGAATCAACATCACACCCCCAGTGGAGACTGCCCCCATGTGTGTGTGTGTGTGTATGTGTGTGTGTGTGTGTGTGTGTATGTGTGTGTGTGTGTGTGTGTGAGGCAGATGGAGAGAGAGACAGGGACAGACAGACAGGAAGGGAGAGAGATGAGAAACATCAATTCTTTGTTGCGACACCTTAGTTGCTCATTGATTGCTTTCTCATATGTGACTTGACCGGGGAGGCTACAGCAGAGCAAGTGACCCCTTGCTCCAGCCAGCGGCCTTGGGTCCAAGCTGGTGAGCTTTGCTCAAACCAGATGAGCCCGCGCTCAAGCCGGCGACCTCGGGGTCTCGAACCTGGGTCCTCCGCGTCCCAGTCCGACGCTCTATCCACTGTGCCACCGCCTGGTCAGGCCCCACCATGTGTCTTAAAAATGAGAGTATCTTTTTCATCAAAACCCCCGACACAACCACAGATGCCAGGGAGCCCCTGGTGGTGGGGTCCCCTTTGCATGACCTAGGGATTGGATAGATGTGGTCAGTAAGTGTCCTGGACGAGGTCAAGCAGGGTGGAGGGGGGGGGTCAGTGGTGATCCTGGCCCGCATGTTCTGTGGGCCAAAAAGCCAGATGAACAGCACGGAGGTGAGCAACACGCAACGTCAGCAGCGCAGGGAAGTCGGTCCTCAACGCCGGCGGAAAGGTCACTCTGAGACTGAGACTCTGTCCCGATCCAGTGGTCACTTCACACAGAAACCCAGAGCCCCTATCGAGCACAGGGCGGGGAGACCAGACCAGGACAGCCGGGGGCGGGGAGGGAGCAGGAGACACAGCCCAGGCTGACCCCGACTCGGCAGGACCGCAGTGTCCCCGGGGACGTCAGTCCCCCACTGAGGACACTGAGCTCTGGGTGGCCCATTCCTGTCGCCCCTCTCAGCTGTAACGTGGTGTGTTTTTATATTATTTCTGTATCTTTCACCCAAACCTACACGGCCAGGTTTAATTCAAGAGTTTAATTTACTCCAAGAAGAGAATTACGGTCAAACTCGCGGTGTGTCACCCTCTGCCCAGTGCTCTCCCGTCTCAGCAGCGGGCACAGGGGACGGGGCGGGGGGCCGGAGCTGGGGAGCCCCGAGTCTGAAAGGCGCCAGCACCCCTCCTTTCTGTGCACTGTGCACCCCTTACGTGGGTGGGCTGCTTCTCCGTGCCGGGAGTCCCTGTCACCTGACACACAGACCACAGACACTAGGCGCCTCCATCACGGGGCCCCTGCGGCTGCACCGTCAGGGTCTGGAAGAGCGTGCAGAACCCCGGGACCACCTCGTCACGGTGACCCCCCCTGTTCCGGCAAAGCAGCGGACGCCACGCTGTTCCCAGAGCCGGCAGGCCCGGAGATGGGGGGGCATCTGCTCTGCACACACACCCCCGCCACGGGGCCCTGCTGTTCACCGCGGACACGCCTGGCTTTTGCAGGCGTGCGCTGGGCTGCCTGCTGTGGTCGTAAGTACGTGTTCGTCAGAATCTTAGTTTTCACAAAATTCAAGTGTAAACCACGAGGCGACTCGGTGAAGCGCTTTGAACGTGTGGGATTGAACGACGACGTGACCCCGTGTCTTTGTGCCAAAACCCCGAGTCGGTTCGTTTTAGTTCTGATAGTCGTCGCCTCTCTTACGCTGACTTCCCCACCCAGTCTGGAGCAGGAGGGAACTTGGGGACGGCCCAGGACACGTTGGTGACTCCCCTGCCGGAGAAGAGCCGGCCGCCCGCAGAGGGGACGTTCTCAGCGCGGGAGAACCAGGGTCGGAAGACCCGGTCAGCTCCCTGGCCACGTCCAGCGACCCCACCGCCCCTCTGTCTCACTCTGCGTGGGCTTCCACACTGGTGTGGCCCTGCACCGGGTGGAGTCGGGCTCAGCCATGCGTCTAGCTTTGGACTCTGTTTCTGAGCGCCACACACACACACACACACAGCTCTCGCTCTCGGGAAGTCCCAGGTCACCGTCACATCCTCGCCCCCACTTCTCACCCGCTCCACGGCCCGGGGTTGCCCGTGCCTCTTCCTCAGAGGAGTGCTGCTCATGGTCCCCGCGCAGCTCGAGTCAGCCTGAGGCCGGGGGCACTTACTCGGCCGCGACCGCGTTTTGCTGATGGACAGAAAGACTGGCCGTGCCCGTGTTGTGAGAAAGACCCATGGAATCCGTGTCCACTCCGGACACCCACATCCCACGTGACCCACACCTGCGAACACGAGACCACCAGCAAAGCCCAACAGGGGAGGGTCTATGTGAGCACGATGGGAATGCTGTCACCTTCCAGAACGGCTGAGCTGGAACTTCACAAACTGTGGTGCCCACGCACCCCTTAATAAAGAGGGTACACACCCCACGCCACACTCACAACATCGCAGGGGGGTCCATGGGCCCAGGACATCACGAGCGGCCTCATCGGCTGCACACCGGTCTAATTCCTGGCGTGGAAGGCAAAGGTGGGAACTGTTCGTGGCTAATTAGACACAAACGTCTGTTTATTTGTCAGTGTGAGCATGGGTTGATCTTTCTCACTTTTACTTTCATCAGGAGGCTGGCGCCTAAGTCGCCTTTGCACATTTTAGTGTGGGGACACACACTTAATTAAAATGGCACACGCACAAGTTACGGATATCCCACCCCCGCGATTCCGCCACGGTTTTGCGACGTGACGGGAAGTAGCCGTTTGACGCCTGTCTCTTTCCAAGCAGAAGCAAGTGTGCATTTTAATAGAGCAAGGGCCCGAGGCAGAACGGGTGTGCCAATGGGGTGCCGTGGAGAGACACGCGGCTGTCACGGGCTCTCGGCTCAGCAAGGCCTCAGCCTGGGCGGAAGGGACTGTGACGGTGTAACAAAGGCTTCCAGGCCCCGCGAGTTCAAAGCCTCTGACCGGTCCGTTCAGCGTGAAACTGTTTCTGACTCTCTTCCTGTCCTGGACTTCCGTGGACTCATGAACCCAAGCGAGATTCAGGCGACTCTGGATTAATGCAAAGTGTAGACGCTCCCACAGGGTCAAAGGTTCTTTCCTCTCGGTGTTAAGATTTACTGTGTTGTGGGTTTTTTTTTTAATTTTTTAAGCACTTTATTAATTTTTCAGAGAGAGAGGAATAGAGGAAGAGAGAGTGAGAGAGAGAAGGGGGGAGGAACAGGAAGCATCAACTCCCATATGTGCCTTGACCAGGCAAGCCCAGGCTTTCGAACCGGCGACCTCAGTGTTCCAGGTCGACGCCTTATCCACTGCGCCACCACAGGTCAGGCCTGTGTTGTGTTTTTGTTTTTTGTGTTTTTTGTTTTTTTTTAAGCAGAAAGCAAGAACAAGCTCCTAAGTGCAGCTGATAAACTTGCCCCGCAGCTCAGTGAGTCAGAGGCAGCCGTGCGGCAGGAGGACCCTGCGTCCCGAGTCACGTCTCTGATATGGACACAACGACTGCAGGTCTCACAGCAACCTCCACCTCTTCCCGAGGCTGGTTACCCCGGAGACGGCCAGCCCTGCGTCGTGTCTAACGTGCCGTCGTTGCCAGGGAGAGCAGGCCCCCTTCTCATTTCATTCTGTATCGTTTTCTTTTAGGATTTCCCCCAACGCCACGTCCCGTCTCTGCGGAGTGTGGGCGGATGGCCACCACAAGGTCCATGTTATCCTTTATTTACACGCGGTTTCCTCTGCAGGACAGCCACCGCCCCCCTGGTCACACCCCGTGTCTGATGAGTGAACTGCTATGTGGCTGCGAGGAGGTGACGGTGGGGGGAAGAGCTCGGATCGGTCCGAGGCGGGGACGTCCTCAGGGGACACTGCCCGCCGTGCACGGAGAGCCCACCCGGCCGCGGGCTGAGCTGCTACAGCGCTCATTCCTGTCACTCCTCAGCAGCTCTCCACTCAGCGTCTACTTCATCCAAGACATTGTGCTTGGGGCCGGACACACGGAAGTCTGTGAGCTCTGGTCCCCGCCTCCCCGTGCCATGATCGGAGGGGAAGGAGACACGTAAGGGAGGTAATCAGTCCCCCTGGCGCTCACAGGTTTCCCAGCTGTTGTTGGGACTCACAGGGGAGGCGGGTGGGACAGGGGACACGCATTGCCCTGGGTGGACTGTCATTGCCGCTAAGTTCTGAGATCGTGACCTCTCTGGACGGGCAGAGCCAGTCAGAGAGGGGCTGGGGGAGAAGGCGGCACTAAGCACAGCAGGTGGACGCATCTGGGCTGGACCCTGGCTGTGCCACGCCGGGGCGACGGACTAAAAATTGCTGACCGTCCATTTTCTGCAGACATGAAAAGATACGAGCCTACCTATGTGTTAGAGACGGTGCGAGAATTCAAGGGGGACCCACCCGAGATCATTCTCCTAAACTGTGTAGCAGCATACCTGGCATGTTGCTGTCGCCGTTGTTACAACGTTACAGTGTTCCACAGATGAAGGCACCATACTTGGGAAACAAACAAGTAACTAAAGACAATCTCCGAGGTTGCTGAGCAGAGCGGGCCAGGCTGGGGAGCAGAGCAGGGGGAGGAGGAAGTGCAGAAAAACGTAAGCGATCCCTACTCACAAGAGGTGCGGGAGGGGGGGAATCACATCCACCTGCAGCGACTCGGCGCACACATCCATTCTTGGGCCAGCAGAGAGGACGAAAGAGATGGCAAACTAACTGGCCCCATGAAAAGTCCTATAAATTTGCTGAGCTCCGGAAGTGGGACCCTATGTGCCCCCCCGCCCCCCCCCCACCTAGCAGGCGCTCTGAGGAGAGCTGGAAAGCAGCCTGCCTGTGATCTATACGCGCAGAGAGGTACCCAGCGCAGACAGACCAGTGCAGAACGGCCACCACGCCTGAGCTATTGGCTCTGTTCAGTCAATGGAGTGGGGCGGCGAAGGTTCCAAAAGATAGATTTCAGACGGCGGCTATGAAAATGTAACTGAGGGGAGAGGGCATGTCTCAGAAACCGGAACGTGACAAGTTTCTGGAGGTGATGGATGACGTGTCCTGTATCTAATGGGCTCCGTCTGGTGTGTCAGCATGAGAACCTCTGAAACAGGGCTATCCACCGAGCGTGCTCTGTGTCCGACGTGCTGGGTGGGGCGCGTCTGTGGTTAGGCCCAGTCGGCCTCCCTCCCCCCCTGAAGGGGCAGCTCCGCGGTCCCCGCCTCCCCTCGCTGTCCTGCAGTGTCCATGGGGCTGACCCACTCCCCGCCTCCTCGGACGCTCACGAGACCCGATCCTAGCTTGCCCTAGTCCTAACTCGCTGTCCCAGTCTGGGAATAAGATGTGACCCTGTTCCTCTTGCTGGGATTTTTGGGAAACAGGTTTTCTATCTATTGGGGTTGTTAAGCTGGTTGAATGCAAACCTCCCCTTTCAGGGTGTACCATAGGGAAAAAAGCCTTGTGGAGAATGAAATCAAAACTTAAGTTGTCTGTAACCGAAGTCTCTGGACTAACGAATAACAGTGTAGTAATCTCCAAACCATGCAGAACCCTTGTTGTTGTTGCTGTTCCATCAACCACCTGCCTTTTCTGGAGCCTCACGATCAGTCACTTCAAGTAGACCCTCATCATCTCTAGCAAACCGGAACATCTTACTTACTTGACTTTTTTTTTCCTGAAGTTGGAAACGGGGAGGCAGACAGACTCCTGCATGTGCCCCACCAAGATCCACCTGGCATGCCTACCAGGGGGCGATGCTCTGCCCATCTGGGGTGTTGCTCCATTGTAACCGGAGCCATTCTAGCACCTGAGGCAGAGGCCATGGAGCCATCCTCAGTGCCCGGGGCCAACGTTGCTCCAATGGAGACTTGGCTGTGGGAGGGGAAGAGAGAGACAGAGAGGAAGGAGAGGGGGAGGAGTGGAGAAGCAGACGGGCACCTCTCCTGTGTGACCTGGCTAGGAATTGAATCTGGGACTTCCACATGCCGGGCCGATGCTCTACCACTGAGCCAAAAGGCCAGGGCTTGCTTACTTGACTTTTGACAAAAACAATTCTTTGACATGGTGAACCTGATGCTAAGTCTTGCAAAAGATCAGAGCGTCAGATTTTTTTTTTTAAAAAAAAACTTCTACATGTTAGAGATACTTCTTTTATTGACATTTTCCCCAGGATACTGAGTGATGTATTTTAATCATCTTCTGTGTGTACAATCACGCCTGGAACGCAACCGTATCGGAGGTGCAGCACACAGAGGCCACCTGGCTTTCCTATAGGTTGTACTCGAAACAAATCAATGTGGTCAAGTGACAGCATCTTCCCGACTTAGCATGAACACAAGGTATAGTAGGAAGACTGAGTAGGGAGCACTCCCTTGTCCGGGAGGACGGTGACGGGAAGAGCAAATTCCTGAGGAGGAACGGCAAATTCTTACAGAACTTTCACAGGTCAGTGGGTATTCACCTGATACCAGGCTGTCTGACAGAGGGCCAAGGAGGTAGGGAGGGTAGAGGTAGGGAAGGATGCCAGGAGAAAGGCTTGCAGGATGAGGAGCCGTGAGCAGAGAATATATTTCAAAAATACTGAATAAACTAAATTAGAGTAGCTACAAAAAAATGTTTTATATGTTTAGTGAAAATTTTGTGTCAAAATGGGTTTAAGAAACACATAAATACCCAGATTACTTTGACACGACAGGTGTTCCTCTCACTCCTCTTATTCAATTTAAGCAACAGTACGTGTCTCCGGACACCCCCGAGTATAGGCATGTGCACCAGTGGGGTCGAGTAGTTGGATCATAAAAGTTGTGTCGGACACAAGGGCTGACCCTGTGCTGAATGCTGGTGGGGGTCCCGGCAGTCACACGCATGCTGACCTGATTGTAGGTCAGATTCCTGCTGTGAGAAAAAATGTATGACGTAGTTAGAATATATGGATCATTTTCCCAATATCGAAAAAAAACACATATTTCTATTTGTGGGATATAGGTATCAATCTATACACACTGACGTGGGATTGTCCTACTTCTAGAACACAGCGCTGTGTCTGTCACAAGGGAGACTAAGTCAGTATTTGTTGAGCGAGCAGATGAACGGAGCAATGCCACTTCGGCATTCTTGGAGTCAGGCCATGGAACTGGTACTATGTAAATGTGTCTGCGACGAACTATTTTAGTTGCTTCTGTAACTCGTGCATGTTAGACGCACGTTAAGGAGGCACTTCATATTGAATTCTCTTTAAGTTCTGTTTTAACAACTCAGTAATATATTTGAAAATGTAACAGAACTTTATGTGACACTAAATCTCAAAGTCTAAAAATTCAATAAAAAATACAGACTGATGTTTCTGTTCTTTCTAAAATCATTAAATAAAATTTAAAAAGTATTTTAAAAATATAGATGCTTAGTTTACCAAAGGCTGACAGAAGTATATTTCGATAGGTGTGAATAATTGGTTGGCTTTTTTTTTTTTAATGGAGGATATTCTGCTGAGTATTTTCAGAACCAAT